>NW_008586576.1:2630-26444 GCF_000691845.1 Merops nubicus | reverse complement strand
CTAAAGGATTCTATGATTCTATATATGCATATATATGTATTATCATAGGTATATATGTATTGTCATACAGTCTTCATGAATTGTCAGGCATTGTGGTTGTGGTAATAAAAGTCTGAGATTAAACACTTTAAATGCAACAAAAATAAGCTAAAGAATTAAACAAACTAGGGCACAAATTCATTATTAAAAACAGTTGTATAAAGCCCTAATTTTGAGAAACCTGATTTAGTTATTTTACATATTTGGGTTTCCCAGTGCAGTGCCACAGTGTAACTTTTTTTTTACATGTCATCATTGATTTTAATCAATAACAGTATATTGAACACGGACTTTGTGATTTTGCACTTGAATTAAAATGTTTACCTCTCAATCAGCTTCTTACAGGTGCAGCCTTTGCTGGACAGTGGCTAGGTTGTATTTCTGCAGTGTCATTTGATCAGATTTGTTACTGGCTGAACATCCCCTATTCGGAAACAACCGAGAACATAAAAGTAACGAGTGATAGTGGAGTGTCATTATGTAAAATGTCCTTGTGGAAAAGTCAAGGGAAAAGGAATGGTAAAGTGAATTGATTGTATAGACTGTCCAGCAAGCCCTTCTAATGGTCATTAGTTGTTTCTTCAAGGTTGTAACACTATCCCTGAGAATGAGAGAATTTGATTTTAAGGAGATGGTATGTTAACAAGGATGGTAATAATAGTAAAATTGTACCTGACAGTCAAGAAATAGTAGCATAAGCAGGCGGAGCACTTTCAGCATGAAGAAAGTATAGTGAGAATGACATGCCTGCCCCTGAACCCCATTTGTTCACGTACTGCATTTTGAACCTACGAAGTTCACTAAAATGTACTTTACCTTCACCTGTTATTATGTTCATGAAACCTTTACATCTCTGCAGATGCTCTGGACTTGCATCCTTCTATATCTGTGTCCAATCAGTCCTCTGTAAAAGCAGACTCAGCAGGGGCTTCGAGGAATTAGGGTTCCTTGGGACCTTCTTGCAAAAGGTGTGCAGTGTATGTTTCAAAACTGATATGTTAAACATTTCATGTCAATTTCTGTTAGTAAATACAGAGAGCTATCGTTTAAACTGTCCTATGTGAACATCTGAACACATAGACGATATCTACCTATTAATGTTTTACATTTTAGACTTTTGTCAAAGACAAACTGAGAATAGACCCAGTTTAAGGTAATACTGCTTGTCCTACTGAAAATATTCTGTTAGTCATCTGATGATCGGACAACCTGAGATCCTTTTTGGTTTTAAATCAGAAGAAACTCACATCTTTCATGTATCTGTCATCCCTAATTAATAATTGCTGGTAATATTGTCCCCTGCATGTCTTTTCCCTCTGTCTTCAGATATAGTTAGGGAAGAGGTCAGTACATATTCAGTTTCCCAGGTTGTCCATACCACTGGGGATGATTGACTGAATATATGGTTTTCTGAAGAGCTGGCAGACTGGCTGGTGATTGCTGTTATCCCCTGGGAGCTGCCTTTGTGCAGGGACAGCTCAAAGCAGTCAAAGTTTAGGACTTCAGGAGCACATTGCACAAATGTATCTATAGTTTCTGGGTGGAGGGGGACAACTATCTTCAAACTGATGATGTGTAGTCTATCACCATCTTGGGTCAAAGATGGGTTGCAAACACCACCTCAATCCTGATCACACTGACCAGCTGAAGCCTTTGCCCCGTAGCCCTCATCTGGGGGCCACTGGTAGGGCCTCATCTTGCAGTTTAAAAACCCTCCCTTTGTGATGCATGAGCCCAATGCAATGAAGGTGATACTTATCCAGGTTCTACTGGGGTATCTCTCCGTACCTTCCTGTACTCCCATTTCTAGGAGGATTTTAGTTTCTTCTCTGTCGTGATACTGTGCCTATGGTAATGTAATGCAAACACCCAAGCTGGCTTCATACAGTCAGGTGTATTTATTACAGGATCAAGTCAAACCTCCTACAGTGTCTGATTATTTGGGGCTTTGTCCTTCTTGGGAGTGTGCTAGCACCCTTCCTTGCCTTAGGTGATAATTGGCTCATTTACAGGCTGTGCTAAAATGATAGACTAGGAACACTTTCAAAGGTGATAAAAATAGTTATTGGTGCTGGTAGTTATTCTCTTTTGTCATATATTCTTTCACAACCTTGAGAGATGTGGAACAGGGCCTAAGAATATTATTGTGTGTATGTACAGAGAGATTTTCACTGTCATTAAGAATATATCCAGGACATATTACAAAATATGATACTGAGACATTATTTGACAGGATTCAGTCTTTCCAATGCAGACAAGATTGAATCTTCCCAAGATGACATAATGTTCAAATAGTCTCATTCTTTACGTAAAATCAGAAAATATGCAGAATTACTGAAATGTTCATTGCTGAAACATAAATAATAATTTAGGGGCATAAATAAAATGTAGATTGGTGGTAGAAGTACTATATTTATTTTTAGTTCTGTGCAGTGAACCCACCATTATAGTTAACAAGGTGTGCAGAAGCATGGCTGCAACTCCCTATAGTATGATTTAATGATTGCTATAGCTTGGTTTTAAAATTTCTATATGTATTTCTATAAATGAGAAATACTAAGAAGTTCAAAATGTCTCAGTCAAAAATTGGCTAAATAAAGGAAGAAATTAAGCAAAGCAGAGATGCAGAGTGTTTTCACAGTGTTGCAGAAAGACAGGGTAGACAGCATTATAGGAATGACCACTTTATGGCAAGAGAGTTAATGAGCAGGAAATGAGGCAGCAAAATGATCAGGTGGAAAAAGAGTAGATTTGGAAGGAATGATGCAAGAAGAAAGTATGCTGTTTGGTGGGAGAGAAATTACATGATGATCTATGAAATTAGAGAGGAAAGAAAGATACGATGAAGTGAAATTGGATTTAATGAGGTAGAAGAAAGGTGATTAGGGACAGAAGAAAAATAGAGTTTAGTGATGAGAAAATCCTATTAAATTATCCAATAAATCTTCTTGCCACTCAAGGATTTCCCTTCTTTCTCCTTCTTCTCCCCAGCATATTTTCCAGGGTCATTGTGGCAATATCTAACCATATAGGAATGCCATTTTCTTCCACATGAAGCACTTCAACATCTCTCCTTAGGACCAGGAAAATGGTACAAGTGTACTCCTGGCTTATAGTCATAGTCTTCAGGTTTTTGGTCTATGAAGTGTGTTAGTGCTTTGTCAAGACCATGGTTAAGGGACTGTGGTAAGTTTTTTAAGGGCTCTTTCATTTAGGGTGTTTTTTGAGGGGAATTATATCCATTCATTGTATGAGGTACTGTGTATGAAATAACCGTCTCTCCATTTTTTCCAGTAGTCTCCCTTGCTTAAGTTAGATCTCTGGGCTTTGTACCATTTGCTTGATTTTAACATCATTCAGTTCTACATTACAGCTTTTTAAAATCCTAACAAAGTAGATAGGAACAGCAATATAGTGCATGCAGCAGATGGCTTTCTGTTAGGGAATGGTCAGTTTATCTGAGTTATACTCAGAAGATAAAGTTCACAGTATTTATGCAGTCTCTTTGCCGTTTTTTTTTTTTTTTTTTTAATGGATAAATAGGATAATTCAGCACTTCATGCCTTAACAAAACCACTTCTAAGATAATCCATCAAAACAACAATTACAGTGCAGCCGCTGTTGCATTCTCAGTGTGTGACCTTTCTGCCTTGATATTATGTCACTGAGACCTTGTTTGGCAAGAATTTACCTATAGGTTAAAATTTGATATGTTTGGACAGTAGGATTGAAAATTACATATTTTTCACAGAAAGTGGCTTAACAAAACAAGCCTGGAAAGACTTTAAAGGCAGTTCACGCTTTACCAGTCTGAAACAAGGCTCTCTTCAACTCAATGAGCTAGTGGAAATGGAGAGGTGTGAACAAGGAGCGTCCTGAAAAAAAGCAGTACAACTAAAATGTGAACTAATTAATCTGTAGTTTAATTTGCATATAGAAAGCTTTCTTGTGAAATTACAAGTAGATCTGATACATGAAGTAAAGCATCAGTTTAAAAACTGTGCATTTTACAGGGAGAAAAGCAGCTATTTCTGGAGGTCTCCTGATGTTTTAGTGGTGAGAAGTCACAGTTTTTATGGTGGTTGGTTTATTTTATTTTATTTTATTTATTTTATTTTATTTTTCCTTTGGCAATAGTTTTAGATCTTCTAAAAGGCTGTTTTGAAAACTGTTTCACAGGAAAGAGAAATCCAGGAACAAGTTAATGCAGTTGTCATAAAAGAAGTGTATTGATTTAGTCAAATCGTAAAACTTCTTGGAGCGTACTGTTATGCTTATCCTACAAAGTAGGAATGCTGAGCAGAAATAAGGGTATACTAACCAAGGCTTCCACTTTTGTATCCTTTGTGGGGAGAAGTTTTGAGTGCTGCAGTTCCACAAGTCTATTTGTTCAGCTTGAAGTACATTTCAAAACTGTTCTGGTCAGTTAGATAAGCCTGATGCTGCTCAGCAAAGTTCTTAATTTTTAGTGCCATAAAGTTGTGAGGAAATTCCTGATATGGAAGATGCTGAAATCAAAATGGAACAAGCTGCTTTCCTTTCCTGTGGTCTCTGGCTGGTAACTCCATGAATTCATGTTACTCACCCATTGTCATGCTGAAGATGCAATTGGCATAGAATGGTTAACTTATTTTAACAAGAGAACCAATATCCAAATGAAACCCCTATATCAGGATTTTGGAAATGTTTGTGAGTATGAAGAGTGTTCCTAATGACTGTGAAAAAGAACGAAAAGCTGAAGTAATTAAATTTAAAGATATAAATAAATGTATACTTTTAGTTCTGTACTGTATCTGTTCCTTAAATATTTGCTATTAACAGTATGGACTTTGCATATTAATCCTAAAACCTTTCTTTCCTGGCAAGATGATGTACAACAGAGGTTGCTATACCAGCTGTTTTTCCAGCCATGTAAGTGCAGTCTGTGTTTTTAGTGATGGACCAAACACCCATTGATTTCCAGTGATTCTTGCATCAGATTGTGGGCAGGTTCCTGCTGTGTGTGTTGGGCGCCAATTAATGTTCTGTCCCGGTTAGAAGGCAGAACTGTGTCCCAGCTCCCTTATCCCTCAGTTTCCCCAAATAGAGAGGTAAATAAGGAAGGCAGGGGTAATGAAAACCTTGCACCAAATTGAAAGTTAATAAAAGGAAATATATTATTTAACAGGGATCAGAAAGGAAGAAGGGTAGGGGTTTAACAGGGTACAGAAAGGAAGAAGGGTAGGGGTTTAACAGGGAAGGGGGGTTGTAGGAACAACAAGGCAAGGAAGATTAAACTTCCAAATATACAAAACCCAAATGCTATGCTGAGGCTCCCCGGTGCTGGATCTCGCTGGATTGAGGTGGATTGAAGCTGGATGCACAATCCTTGGACATGGATGGAGGCAGGGAATCAGTCTGTAGATCAGGCCCAGGTCTCCAAGATGGCCACGGCCACGTGTAGCACAGGGAGCAGCAGAGCAGCGTGTGCCCAGGTGCAAGGTCAAAGGAGCAAGAGCAAGAAGAGAGAGAGGTGTGCCTTTCTCCCCTTTTTATAGACCTTGGCAGGAAGTCCCGAAGACAGGAAAAGGGGAGTGGGAATAGGACAGGTGTACGCCCCTTTCATTCAGGCTTGTACCTGGTTTAGGGTTTCAGATCTCCACCCACCAGGGGCAGCAGGTTTCAAACCATTACAGGGGCAGGTTCCTGCTGTGTGTGTGTATATCAAAGACTCAAATTGTATGTGAAGTGAAATTTGAAAAGAAGACAGCAAGAAAGAATTTTTCAAGGAATATAAAATAAAACATGATAGCTGTTGAAAGCTAAAGGAAGCTTGAAGTGGCAAGAAGAGAGGAAGTATTCTAAATTTATAATGAAAATTAATTATGCATTCATTGCATTTGAAGAGGTCAGACATGATGAATTTAAATAGTACATGAGACTGAGCGCCATCTTTTATATTAAAGGCATTACAACAGGGTGATGTGAGGAGAGGCAGAGAAAGAAAGCAAGCAAAGGGGGAACAGGGAACGTTGCAGCACTAAGGCAGGAAGTAGCAAGAACATTAAATGGAAAGATCTGCTTTGTGGCTAAACTGAGCCATGATTTTCAGGCAATTCAAAAAAATGATGATATGTTAGCCATAAAATTATACTTAAAAAATGTTTAAAGCTACTGAGAGAGTTAATAGACAAAGGAATTTCAATGTGGATTCTCACTAGCTTGTAGCAACCTCCACAACTTATGTACAGTGGAGTAATTTTTAAATTTTTTCCCCCCTTTCTTACATATAGTTGCTATATGTGCTTCTTGCTTTTATGGGGAAAATGCCTTTTTTTTTTTTTTTTCCCCCCTGTTCTTTACTACCTCCTGTCACATCTGTCCTGCTTTCACTACTCTGTTTCATTTCATGAATACACTATACTAGCAAAGAGATAAAACACAGGACTGGGTAAATGCCATATGGGACAAGTAGCTGTAGGGCTAAAGCAGAGCATGTTGCTCTACTTTCTGGGTTAGTGGAGCAGAGAGTTATTCTTAGCAGGGATAGACTACACTGAATAACACTGGTAGAAATACAGTGTAACCTTTCTGCTTAACACTGTTCTAATATATGTATTCTGGGATGTATGAAGATACGACATTTCTCAGCCACCTTTGTGTTTGGCACGGATATACTTTGGAGCTGGGGACCCTACACCTTCCATGTGGAGTTGGGCAACACATATACTGATATCTAAACACTGCTGTCAGACCCAGTACTTTCTTTTGACTCAAGATATTGCTGTGGAGCTTAAGGAGGCACAAATTGTGTATAGTAACATGACTAGGAAGTCAGAAACTCACACTGACTTTCCCAGCAAAGGCATACCTTTAATTACAGAAATTCCAGGTGAAGGGAGTCCTTAAAGAATTTCATTTCTATGGCCCTGAGCTAAGCTTTGTCGACAGCAAGTGAAATCACAGAGGCTTAGTGGTTAAGAAAGAGGAAAAAAAGAACAGCAATAGTAAATTGTCACCTCAGGCTTTTACAAAATAGCACAGAAGAGACATAAAGAGTACTTTTCCCCAGAGGGTGGTTTCATGTACCTACTTGTCCATGGGATGCAAGGTTACAAGAAGAGGATAGTGTGCCAGATAATTCCCCTATGGCAGCTGTTATGATTCACTGCTTTTAATATTATCCCAAACTTCACATGAGGGAATTCTCCAGGCAAGCTTCTAAAGCATCATGTGTAACCTAATAGCATTATCGTTTTTATTTTTTTTCACAGGCATATTCTTCATTTACTTACAATCTGTACCAAAATCAGCACCATAATTCCTATAGGCACAATTAGATAACCACAGTTAGATTGAATCAATACCCATTCTGCTGAAGAACACTATACTGCAGTTGTGGAGTATTTTCCTGACAAATGCAATTACCACTGCAAACTCAGTCTGAAGTCCACCTAATGAATGTAATAAGTTGTTTACCAATTAAATAATATATTAGTAATGGATAAGTTAGTATTTAACACATGTATGCTGTCCTTGTATTTTAGAATCCTAAGTGGTCCTTGTGGTTATCTACTGATTGCACGGTGTTTGGTGAAAATCTTAACAAAAGTTTAACAGGCAAGAATGGTGGCGTTGGGCTTTTAAGCGCATTGGATTTTTGACATCTGATAAGGAGTGTTGGGTTTTCACGTTATACTTCCTTATTTTTCACCCCAGAAATGAGGGTAATTATTATTATTATGAGGGTAGAAAATTTGTGTGTCTCCTTACCCCTGAAGTGCTTGGTGTTACTGCTCAAGCTAGCTTTGCATTGCATTTTGATCTGCCAAATGTTTGGGCTGGAATGGTTCTACTAAAATCATCAATGGTGAAGCCATTCAACCTGGAATTTTTTTTTTTTGAGGACTTCACAGTTCACTCTCTTAACACTGAAAAAGTGATTTGCATTGGTCTGCCACTAGGAAGTCTCCTTTGCAGGGCACTTCTGCACTTCTGTATGTTAGCCCACTAGCACCTATGGAAGTTCCTAATTTGCCATTGTTTTTATGGAACCCAAATGCTACCAGGTGCATGTCTTGGTGGTTTCCTTTGGATGAAGCCTGAGAGCCTGAGTGCAGCAACTGGTGTGGTGTATAAAATAACATTATATACAGGGAGCTGTACCCAGGATAGGCTTACCTTGTCAAATAGGCAAGTCAAGCACAAGGTTACAAAACACACTGTTGCTTTTTGATTCAGTTGTGTTAGTTGGTGCCTTGCAATATCAGTCAGATCTGTCAGCTTTTCATCTGCCCTGTGAACAAAGTTCTGGGCAAGTGGTAACCAAATGGAAATAATACTCTCCCTTCTCCATGAAACTCAGAGGTAGGAATTAGGTCCAGTTATAGATTTCCACAAGAAGGAAAAACTAAAAGAATATGGTGGACTATCAGCAGACCAGATCAGCAGAACTTTGTTTCTTGAAGAGGCAATGCAGAAAACAGGACAATCATCTCCTCTTTTCAACTTGCTGTTTTTATGCCCTCCAAGGGCATAATTCAATTCCAGTAATGAATTAAATTTAGCCTTAAGTTTGACTTTAAAATTAAAATCCTAATTTTTTTAAGCTTCTTTGGGGTTTTAAACTGTTTTACATAATTTCTCTCATTTCAGTACCTCTGTCCTCAACCAGAAGTAGATTTTTTTTTCTTTTTAAAAAGGCACAACAGGAAAAAATCCTTCCCTGCTAGGATTCCGTAAGATTTCCTCATCAGTTAGGTTGTCAGGAGGTTTAGCACATTTATTAATTATGAGTGCAATTTGTTAGAACAAACAAGATTCCAAACCTTTAGGAGGCCTAGTATGATTATAAATAAATAAAAAACCTAGAAAAATGCTTCAAGGCAAGAGCTCAGCAAACAAAAGGAAGAGACTCTACCTTGAGACTATGTCAGGCAGTGAAGAGTACCTTCCCCTTTTGAAAAGCTATGTGAAGTATATTAGCAATACAGTAATTGTCTGTAAGTGCATGTATATATATATTTGCTTGCTAGAGGTTCATCAAAACCAAACATGCTATGAACTTGTGTTGGAGTCTCCTTGTGAACAACTGGCAATAGTTTGTCCTCCACCTTGTGTGTCTGATTGTATTTCCAGCTTTGGGGCACCTGTCTGGGCTACTCGTCAGGCAAAATTCCGCAGGCTGTGTGATGATTTAGTTGGATAGCATGAAGATGATTGACCTCAGATCTTGAGAGACTTGTTAAATATACCATGAAGGCCAGTATTTTATTGTTGATGAGCAGACATCACCATTGAAACAATAAAAGTCCAGTGTACAGGGTGCACTCATGTTAATGTCTTCAGAAGAAGCAGATACCTGTTTGCAACAAGCACAATCATATTTCCTGACCTGACCTGTGTCTCCCTATTTCCAAATACTTATGATTTCCTTGATTTCCAATTCTGTATACCTCACCTTGTGAACATATAACTTCCAGTGTTGTATCCACTCCATTCCTTGATACACAACGAGTATGAACAGTTGTATGTTGTCTTACTGACTCAGGATTATTATATCTGTATTTTCTTCTATGGCAGGAGATTTGCATCCAATAGCTGCCATACGTCTATCCCATTTCTATGCATTCTGCCATGAGAAGCAGAAAATAATGTAATACAACCAAATAACCTACTCATCACTGACAGTAGAACTTCAGAAATGAAATTATTTTTTTTCCATGAGAAACTTGGAAACCCTTTTTTCAAGGAAACATAAGAACATTTGTGATGTGAGCTGGACCCACCTTTGTTACACTGATTGAAAAGGGTTCTGTGATTGCGTTTCTGGGGCAGTTCCAATGAAATTCGGAGAGCTACTTCAGTTATACAGCTTTGTAAAATAGAGATGAATTTGACTCATTAACATATTTTTCTTCATATTCAAGATTTGATTTCACCCATGTGTTACTGTGTTGTGCTGCTTTTGTAACTGCATTCATTTCTTTGAAGTTGTATAAATGACAATGACATAATGTCAAGGTATGTTGGGCCCACAGAGGTATCACAAGGGGGGTACCATGGGCTCTAAGAGTGTCCATGACCTGGAAAGTAGCACAGAAGTGCATTTACTCTGTCCTGATGACATATTCACTTTGTTTTTTCAACAACACGGTTACTCATTTCCCAAGTCTATTACATTTATTGGACAAGTTTCACACAGTTCATTATCAGCAGAAAACTGAGGTCATACCAATAACATCTTTTGGCATTCATAGCTAGAAACATTTTTTTTTCTCCTTTTAACAGAACATGGCTTTGAAATAAATAAATTAAAAAACCCTGAAACCAGTTTAGTATCTTGTAGGTCAGTGACTCAATTTTTTAAAAAATGGTGGTGCCTGACAAGGCCTATCAGCAACTGTTCAGCCATTCTGAAAATCAGGACCTAGATACATGGGTGTAAACGCTGCCATCTGACTTAAAGGTTTCTGTTATTTGGTTGTGGTGTTTTTTTCCCCCCTGATTTCTTTATGGCTTGGAGGGTCTTTTCCCTGACACAGAAGTTACCAACCAAAGAAAACAGACTCGCATCTAAGAGTCTAAACATAAACCACCAAAAAGGTGGAGGAGTCTCAGATTTTTGACATTTAATATCTGAGCTGTTCATCTCTGTCCATCTGTGAAGTTGACCCAGACACATTGACCCAGATGTTTATGGGACTAGTTGAAAGGCTGATATTTGTGTTACCGTTTTAAAAAATCCCTAGTTTTAGTCAGATGTATTCTCTTTCTGAATATTTATATATTCAGGATATTTATATATTAATCTCAAGGATTCCTGAAGGACCAGGTGGTAGAGAATTCACTCAGTGACTTGACTTTCAGGTTGCCCTGGACTTTATAATTTGTGATTTCAGTTCTGGTTTAGCTCTGACTGTTTATGACCGTATTAACAACGTAGGTTAGTTTAAGTATGTTTCAGATTTGAAGTCTACATTGTTCTCTAAAGACTGCATTGTTCTTTAGAGCTTTAAGACACGTGGTACATAAATGGTGAGTGTAGCTACAAACATGATTACTAGTTCTTGAAAAACTTCTCCAAATAAGTTGAGACTATTTTTTTATAAAGTTTGCTTTTCTTATCAGGTACTCAGAGAGACGTTGTCCTATTTGCTAGGTATTTTAGAGGCTGCATTGTTTTATATTAAGTAAGTGTATATATAAAATGTTATTTTAAAGTTACTTGTATTATTAAGATGGCTAACATCTAATGATAGAATTATTGGAATTTGGAGATTAATTCAATATTCAGAAGGCTGGTCCTTTATCTCATGCCTTTGTGCTCTGCCTTGCGTTTGTCCTTTGGAGTCCTCCTCCTCTTCAGTCCTTTTGTTCATGTCATTGTCGTCATTGACTCTGTCCCACCCTGACTTTCTCTGGTGGCCTTTTCTTGCCCTCCCAAACACTTATAAAGGCTTGAGATGGGAAGGAGACTGCTCTGCATTTGGGTGCTTACAACTTTCATTTAGGGTGTGCAGACCAGACGTGATGCTTCGCAGCTGTAGGTAGTTTTTCGCTCTGTGCCCCCCATGGCCCGTGCTGCAGGACGGCTGCGCTGGCCGTTCCGGGAGCTGCTCTCGCTCAGGACCTTTCCTTCTCATTCCTCAAAGCCAGGAAGGCACCACTTCAGCTGCACTGGGCTCCTCTGCTTCAGGCAGTACAGAACCACGAAAGCGTCATAGGACTCATCTCTTGGCAGATGTATTTAACGATACTTTTCTGAAGATTTTGGAACATCTTGTAGTTAAAATTATCAAAATTCAATCTTTACAAACACTTTTGTGAACATTTCATACCAACGCCCAAGCCGATCTCCATGTTTTGTGCAGACGAGGAGAGATGATTTCAAAGGAAACATTCTGTGCTTTTCTGGATGACATCCTGCTGCTTCCCAACGATTTTTTTTGTTTGCCTTTTTTTTTTTTTTTTTTTTTTTTTCCTCCTTCATCATATATTAATTCCATCTCTTCCTCCTTCAGAGACAGATGGTGAGCTGGTGATACTAATGAGCTCTCTGCTGCCCAGGGAAGGCAGACTGAAATGCTTTTTGTTCTGAGGATTAACAGGCTGAGCACCCTCACTAAGGATGTAACACATGCGATGAAAGGTTTGATGCACAAATACCGTAGCAGACTTTCTTCACATGCACCTATGAACCATATTTCCCCAAGAGAACAACTTCGCAAAACAGCCTACCTAATAGTCCAATCCTTACTGTGTTTATTGGGGTATTGCTCTGGATGCTGTAATAATCTCTCTTTTTTATGGAGATGGAGAGAGCATTAGCTTGTGGACACATGGCAATTGAATGCCCTGCTTCTCTGGCATTAGCACAGTGAGAAATAAAAACAAAGAGCACCTGCTGTCCCTCAGAATGAGTCTTTGAACATTATGAAAACTTTCTTGGCAGAAAGCCACTCTTTTCTGGACAGACTTTAAAAAGAATGCAATTAATCATAGGAACTGCAGACCTTTAAGGTAACAAAATGCAATTATCCAGGGATTCATGATGAATTCAGTTATGTCTTGTTTAAATGTAACAGGATTGTCAAAACTGACTTGTACTAAGTATGCAATTAAAGATAGATCCAGTTGGCCTGGAAGTCTAATGGCTGCAGTTGTCCGGCCAGTTCAAGGCTGCCTACAGAGTCCCCAGATGGTGATAGTTATGTGGATCCAGCTTGGTCCTGAGAAGTTTTCCAAAACCTAATGAATTGTTTATGATTCCGAGAACTTTCCTGATGGATTCATTAAATGTTCTCTCTCCAGCAGAGATCACAAAGAGGGATGTATCCCTTTCTTCACCCTCAGCAGAAAAACTGCAGTGAAACAAGATTTGTAATTGGGTGAATGTGAATTCACCTTCTATGTTAAAAACCAAATAAATACTAGTATCAGAGTATCTATCTTTTAGTGTGAGATCTGTCTCAAGGAGCAGTATTTTGCCACTGGAATGGAGAACATTAAAAAAACCCCAGACTTTGCTTTCAATTAGTAGATAGGGATACATCACATAAGTTTAGGGGATGGATAGTAAATCTAACTTTAACCTGACCAACTAATATAGCTGATAAAGAGGTGCTATCTCTTACTAAAACAGGTGCCTTAATCTGTTAATGCAGAATAATACCCAGTCCAAATTTAAGTTAATTACTGTATACTAGGAAGTGACAGATGTGCTGCAGATGGCCATGGTGATTAAAATAAAAAAGCTCACAAATAAAGATTTTACAGGTTTGGAAACTAACAATAAATAAATGTGTTTAAAAGCACTATAATAAAACTCAGATATTTTAGTAATTGAACTAAAACCATATTTGTTTCCTTATTATCAGTCAGTTGCTGTGAATAGTTTTAAAACAGAATAATGAGTTACAGACTTAAACAGGGATGGTTTTCCCATTTGAATTTACTAGTCCTGTGCCAACAATTACTCTGGGAAAATGCGTGAGTACTCTCTTCTTGGTTCTGTGCTTTCATCAGCTTTCAGTAAGAACATAAAATGGGGGTCAGCCTGAAAAGGGCTGAGAGTGTTTTTTTTTAGCATGTACATTTACATTTACTGAAATGTAAGCTTTTTACAGGAATGTGCTGGTTTCATCAAAAATGTCTGCAAGTTTTTCTAGTTTATAACTGGAAACTCCTCCCTTAAAGGAGAGAGAGCTATCTACAGACTGGCAAACACCTATGCCTGAAAAATCAAGATGGTCCCGTAGGACGTGTAGGGTCAAGAAGTTGAACCAGAAGTTCCCACAAGACTAGTGGGTATCTTCTCCATAAGGCTTTTTTTTTTTTTTTTTTTAGAAAAACCTTGAAAAGTCTTATTTCATCCTTATTTTAATCCTAATTCAAAGCACAACAATTTATGGAGTCTCAAAACTTTTATATGACAAGAAAATGGTTTCCTGCCTAGCTGTGAGAGGTGTCATTGCAAGGTGAGAAAGATTATGAGATGTTAGTAAAGGAAATGATACAATCTCAGGGGTAGGTTGATGCAATTTCTAAATTAATAATAAAAATGTAGGCCACCTTGCTGTGAGATCTAATAAAGAAGAACTTTTTAGATAGCTACAAGATGTAACATTGAACTAGCCTAAAAGAGTTTAGTATATTCTATGTACTAAATTAAGCGACAGGTACAGAAGACCTGTCATACTGTGATACTCTGGACTAGATTTTAAAAAATAAAGAAAAGTAAAAGTAATCTTTTAGAAATGGTTGATAAATATGTTTTTGTTTTCTGCTTTGTTTTTTTTGTTTTGTTGCGGTTTTTTTTGTTTGTTTTGCTTGGTTGGTTGGGTTTTTTTGTTGGTATTTTTTTTTCTCATGGGAGTGCATGTGGTACTTAATCATCAAAACAGTGTATGAATATTTTGTTCTAAGAGCATATTTTTAATATTAGGTAAAATATTTTTTGAAAGCGATAACTAAACACAGGTGAACTGCTTCTTTCTGGATTTTGCTGTAGTTTTTTTTGTAACTACTAATTAACATCATAAACAAGTAAGAAGAGAATGCTCAGCTTGCACAGAAAGGCTGTGGAAGTTTCTCCCCATATTCTAAAGCATTCTGCTTTTTATTCCAGTAAACCTCAGCACTGTGTATTAATGTACAACATATTCATGTGGAAGTAGCTCTGCTAGTAGAATCACAAAAGACTTTTCTTATGGGTTCTTCTTCTATCCACTCTAATAACAAACTTCCTTGCTATGTTCCCCTGACCTTTCTCTTTGAGTCCTGCAATACCCTGTGGTCATCTCCACGTGATTCTTGGAAGGGCAAGAGGCAGTACTTGCTGTGACAGGTCACGAGCCATGTGCCTGCTAGTGAGCCAGCCAGCTGCTGCCAGCTAGACCCTCTGATGGCCTCTTCCATTTGCCTTTCCTGCAGTGGAGGTGCTGCTTGAGTCTGTATCCTTTATCCAGCTGTTGCTATTCATAAATTCGTTGGGAATTCAGGATTTTTGATGTCTCTGTTCCTCTGAAATCCGAGTCCAAAAGCCATTTTGGATGGGGAAAGGAATTGGAAGAGAAAACAAATGATTGTGTAAGTCTTGCTTCCTTGACACGTTAAAGATGTTTATCTAAGACTTGTTTCACACCTTATAGATCAAGCAGAATGCATCCTCTGGTGTATAGGTGCAGTGGGGAAGCTTAATTTCAGGTGTCACCGAGAATTTAAAACTGTACCTTTATTGCCATGGAATAGCTCTGGGTTTGTGCTGTTTCACAAATGCAGTTGTCATTCGTTCAGTCATTTGTTTGTATGTTCTAGGTAGTTGTTATCCAGCTTCTTCCTCTTAGGTCATAGCCAGAGATGATATAATTACATGCATCATTTTTTATATCTATTTATATATGATATTGCCACATAGTGTTGCAGTGTGCAGAGTTCTGTCGTATAAGAAGGTAAGCACAAGATGTGCTATAGAAATATTTCCTTGCACTGTTCTCTCATTTATTAAATTTGGTTTCCATTAATTCTTTCTGTTATGTTGAATTTCTGGATCTGGTAGAAATTATAAAGTAATTGTGTTGTTCAGGCAAGTTTTAGTTTTACATCATCACAGACACCCCTGTAAAGAAATAGATGGGGAAGAAAAAGAACATTTCCTTTTCCTAAATTTGCATTATGAAACACCTTCTTAAAAATCACTTCTGAATTTCCATATTGTCCTATGTAAAAGTCCTTTCTATCCCTTGAGTTGTGAGACAAATACACACCCCACTCCCCCTCATCCCCCAATGTACAGAAAGACTTAAGCTGAAGTAATAGTTAGAATTGGTTAAGCTTTCTAATGTGAGCATGTGCTGGTGGCACTGTGGAAACCTGGGAAACTCTCTCCCAGTAAAAATAAAGTGAGAGAAGATGCCTCCTCAATGCTGAATAAACCATCTCTGCTTTAAATATGGAGAAGCTTTGGTATTTTGGATTTAATGAGGCCTAAATATGTCAACATTGGAGGCTGTTTGCTTTTGTTAAATAGTTGGCATGCTATACTGGATGGCATTGTTGTATTTGCTCTGTCAAAATCCTCTGCAGCTTGTTGTTTCCCAAACTTTATGGACTCAGCTCTTCAGGCTTGCCTTTGTATTAGGTTGTTCAGTTTAGTTTTAGGATGAACTACATTTGCTCTCTATTTTTTTTCCAAATGCATTGCTACTCCTTTTGTTACACATCCTATAAGCATTGACACAGACAAATAAATGTGAATAATTCTTTTGAATAAAGACCAAGCAAGAAAAGTGATGCATTTGAAATGTGAACTGTGGAAGTTTAGCTCATGTAGGTACTCTCATGAAGACTGATTGTATTCAAAACTGGCTTCTGAAAGTCTGAGACTACAATTCTTTCAGCCAGGGGGACAGGGCTCTCATGCATATGGAGCTGGGTTGCTCTGCAGTCCCAAACCCAAAATCCCCTGAGCTCACACTACGAGAGATTATACTTGTTAAAAATGTCAATTCTATAATCCACTATCAGATTTCTCCACCAAAAATAGTTCTGGTCATGAGGCCTACTTGAGTTAGTATCTAGAAAACATATTTTCTCCACAGATGCTGCAGTTTTTAATTTATCTTTCTGTGGTTAGCATGTATAGGGCTGCAATAAGTCATCTCCTTTGCTGTTGTGTACCACATTTCTCTTGTAAGTACAATGCCAGGATTATAATGTGAATTGTTAATATTCCATTACTGAGCACTGAGGTCGGTGGAAACTTGGCATGTAGGATGATGGGATTATCAGTACAAGTTCAGTAAAAGGTGTGTATGTTTTATTATTTTATTCAGTCATTTTTCATGTAGTACTCTTGGAGTATTCAGTACTTTATTTTTCTCCAAAGATTTTGATGGCCTCATGAAAAAAAAACCAACATGTAGGGGTTGATGATCAAACGAAGCAACTGTATAGAGGAGATGGAGACCTAGTCTGGAGACTTCTGAATCATTACTGCTTCACTGGGAAAACAAAAAAAGTGAAATGAATAAGAAACTCTAGAGATCTGTGTTCAGGGTCAGTCAATTTTTATTAGTGTTCTGGTTGATGGTGTAAGCAGCATATATATTAAGTTTGTAGATGTCATACAGTCTGAAGAAATTGTAAGCATGTTGGAACACAAAACCAATTCAAAATGATCTTGGCAAACTGAGGACATTATTGTAAAAAGAGAAGAGATTAATTAGTAGGTATAAGTTAGGAATTGACAGCTTCACAGCTACTGATTAAGTGGAAATTTTACAGAAATAAAATTTGAGTTTTAAAATGGACCACAAACAGAACTTCAGTCCTGTCTTGGTGATGCAGAAAAGCCGAATCTCACACTGGAATACTTGTTTATCTTCATTTACATGCAAAAGATACAAATTAATCCTTCTAGTCAGTTTAACTTTGTAGGGCATCAGATCAGAGCAAGTATAGAAAAGAGCATCGGGGTGAAGTAGGGTCTAAAATGTGACCTATGGCACAGACCAGAAGAATGTGGGTTATTTATTTTAGAGGAGTCAAGGAGCAATGAGTTAGCAATCTTCAAATGTATATAAAAAATGTCAGCAAAGAGGGCACCATCTCCAAACACATAGTGCTACTTGATGACTAACAGGCTTACATGTTAAAAAGAAAGCACAAGTTAGAAATTAGGGAAAACTTTATAAAATGGTGTGCCAGTTGGATTATTGGCCTGAGGAAGTTATAAAATCTTAATTACCGGGGTTTAATAAATATATAAACAAACATCTGCTAGGGATGATAGAAGTTTAATTCACCTGCTTTGGCAGTGGTGGAAATGACTTAGGCTCCTTTTGAAGAAATCTGCGGCTCACTTTTCTGGATTTCTGTGTGGTCTTGCTTGTTTGTTTGTTGTGAATCTAATGGCAAATTGATATTATCAGAAAAATAAATTTGGGGGTTTAGGACTACTTACTGCTTTATGTACATAAAGCCTGAAATATTTCACACCTACTGGTAATATTGCTTATATTTAAGTGATAAGAGGATTTGTTAAATTAGGCAGATCAATACTGGTATGCTGATGGAGAATTATTTAATATATCTGCTATGTTATCAGATGTTACCATCCTTTCAGCATGTGGTAAATTGTGTCTTCCTTCTGGAGAACTTTCTTTTATGACCATGCCTAAAATAAACACTTCTATCTGTTTTGACATCTTGATGCTAAATCAAATATATTGTTATTATTATGGCTCTTTTTTAAGTATCAGACTTATTCTGATTACTATTGTGACCTCCTGAAAGTGTTAATTTGGAAAACACAGTAAGAATGGCATAGGGAAGCTATACCTGAGGGACACTAGCCTACCTGGTAGAGGATTTTATTTCTAACTTCAGCAGAAGTTTGTACAATAAAGCAGAATTTGTCTTTATGCCTCTGGTCTCATTCATACTGATGTGCTGTTCTATGTGACATGACAGTTCTGTGTAAAGGAGTATAAATTCAGATTGGAAAGTAATGTGACATTTTCATCACAAAGAGCAATAATCTGCAGCAGAATCTGACTGGAATTTGGGAGAGGTGAAAAATTTGAGATTTTTTTTCTGTGCAGCTGCCTTTACTCATGGTGGAAATCGGCATGGCAGAGCAGACAGGGCACCTTGTGGTGCTTGAGGTGGATGCTCAAATCAAGAAGCTTCCTTTAGACTCTTTATGCATAACAGATGTTAATATTTTTGCCCTACTGCATTTTCAAATATCTAATTATTTATTTATTTTACTTTAAATATTCTTCCTCTTTTAGATTTGGAAGAATGGACAATTTCC
This sequence comes from Merops nubicus, assembly GCF_000691845.1. NCBI lineage: Eukaryota > Metazoa > Chordata > Aves > Coraciiformes > Meropidae > Merops > Merops nubicus. The sequence continues at coordinate 7,606 of NW_008586576.1, read as the reverse complement.
ATCAGACTTACTTGTTTCTAGTTGCAGCATTACTTCATGGTTTTATGCCATCAAATACAGAAAGCAACGTAGCTCTGTTAACTCTCCTGGATCCCCATACCGAGTTGTAAATGAATTTGGTATTGTACACAGATGTCAGCTCCTTCATAAAGGTAGAACACTGAAATCAGATCCCATTACCACTGAGCTTAACATTCATTATCATTAAAAAAAAAAGGAAAGCCATTGATAAATGGCTTTAGTATTAACAGTAGCCCACTGCAGTTACTAGAGGTTGTGAAGACTGTGCATGGCAATGCTTGCAGGAGTGGAGTTGGAACTGGTTTATATGACTGTTATGTTGTATAACCATTACCACTTGAAAACATTTTCAGCCAAACATGAGCACTCTCCACATGTAAGTGAAGAAGAGGAGCCAAGAACTGTTTGTCGTACTGACTGATGACATTTGTAGTTTTCTGTAATGAAATCAGATTTTTATGAAAGCTGAAGCATTCCAAAATACATGAGAACAAGTATTTCCAAGGCTAATATTAAATTCAGGGTGTTTCCAAGTGGCAAAACACTGCTAGAAAGGCACAAGTGTACACCAGATGAAGAAGCGTTCATTTTGTGGTTGGGTTTTTTGGGACAGGTACGGTGATGGCTTTGCATCTCCAGTAAATGCAGCACTTGTGGCTTGTGTATCTTTACAGTTCTACTCAGTCACTGTTGGCTTCAGGGAGAGGAGCAGTGTGTTTGAGGAGTACTTAGGCAAAAGGACATGCATTTTTTAGTGCATATGTCATGTGAAGTTATTAATTGAGAGGCCTCATTAAAGGGTAGAAAGCTCTGTTGCAAGTGGTTCATCAGGTGAACTAAAAGCTTTTGAATTACTCCCCAACTGAAATTATTCTTAACCACTTGGATAAGCAGATTTCAGGATGAAATCATATATTTATAAATTTTCTATCTATATTGAATGACACTAGGAAAATAACATTTACATTTTGAAGCTCTCTTTAGAGAAAGAATTGTTAAGTTATAAAGCATTGTTCTTCCGTATCAGCAGGGATAGTGGTAGCTGGTGATGAAATGGAAAAATAATGCTGAAATATTTGCTTGGCTCTGGATAAGCAAGTGGCTTTCCTCTGGAGCACAAAATGACCAGGAGCTCTGGCTCCTGTGCTGCTGTCGGTGGATCTCGTCTTCTGGAAGTTCTGTCAACCTCCTATGGGCACTTAGGCTTCACAGTGTGGCATTTAAACAGAATCAGCCCTGCTAGTATTTGTTACCATGTACTTTATGGCATGTAGAGCCAGTTCCATTTTTCATATCACTGTTGTTTGAAACTGTTTTCTAAGAGCAGACTGGACCAAGTGTTGGTCCTCTGCTTCTGTTTGCAGGTGCTTATTCTGAGGTTAGGATCTGGCAGTGGGTGGTGTGATTTGATGGACAGTGTTCTCTGCAATGCAGAGCCTGTTAGCAAAACCAATTACAAGAATGGTAACATTCCTCTCACACCGAGGATTAATTGACAAACCAAATGATACCATCCTCCAACTAGTGAGAGTGAAACCCAGAGGAGTGACTATGGCCATTAATTTTCCCTTGCAAGTCTTCCCTATATTTGAGTGTGTCTGAGGTTGTGATCATGTGTATGACAGTGGGCTGGGGAGCCAAGACACTGCTGGGACTCAAAACACCCAAAGAAGCTGCATGAGTAATTGAATCTCTTGTTTTGCTTGAGATGAGCAACAGAATATTTCAAGTTTTCTGTGAATATTAGTTCATAAATGAGAATTTATTTCTATCCTGTCCAGACTCGTCCTATGCTCATTTCCTACAAATAGACTTGAGCAAATGGCAGGATTTGCCAAATCAATACGTTTTAACTATACATTACAGAACACTTGAGTATGACAATTGGAATTTATAATCACAAATGCTTAGGGCAGCAGTCTGATTATGCAAGTTGCTAGTTGATCAGGCAAAAATGAACTTAATGTTACCTTCTGCCCTGTCAGAGCTCCTGTATTTTATAGCTAACAAGCCAGAGGTCAAGAATTACTTTACTAATAATCTTAGACAACTTTTGTTGATTTTTCAGATAATTTACAAAGATAAGAGTAATCTATCTGAATAAATAAGGTAATGCAATGTTCTGTGATATTCTTGTGTATCAAGATGAATTTAGTGCTTGTATACACAGAAACTGCAGGGCTTGATTCCACGTGATTTACTTAGGTACCTTTTATTGAGGACTTAGAGAATGGACTGTTCTCTGTCTCTTAGCATCTCTTCCTGTGCACGTCTTTGCAGAATATTTACCATTTTCAGGAAATGCATTTTGTCTCATCATTGGCAGAGCTTCATCTTTTCTCTGTTATAACTGAAATGTAATCAGGTGAGGGTAGCAAGTAAATTCAGAGAGGATAGGCTGAATCCCGAGTAAGTACATGGAGGTGATGCAGTTAAATAAGCAGACTGGTATATGTTTAGATGAACAATTTTCCAGCCATCTGTCCAATTTTTTTCTGTCCATAATTGATGCCAGAGTATCAAAACTGTTGAATACTTAGTGATATAGCTGTTAGAGGTATCTGTAAGTTCCCTATGTAGTGCTTCAAAAATAGTGGTGGCCTGCAAGTTCATGGGCCAGTGCTTTATAGCTGGACTGTAGAACTACATTGCTCCTATGTTGTTTTCGATTGGAAGCATAATATATTTGATATTTGAAATGTTCTGAGAGGTCCACTTATGCAAAGTTTTTGGAACCAGTTGCTTGTGGACAACATACTTGATATTTAAGGCATTTAGGATGGGACAGTAAAATGACACTGACCACTGATATGCTAAAAGAGAAAATAATAGACAATTCCAAAGCAAATAGAAATAGACCTTGTCTGTGTGCCAGGGATGCCTGACATTGCTATCAGTACTGTTAGTGATGCTCTGCCTGCAATGTAGATGAAATCTGTGCCTAGCATGTCCAGCTTTCAAAATAAGAAATAATGCATTTCTCTCTCCTTGCTGATGCCAGACACAGAGTCTTGTGTAATCGCTGCCAAAAGATAAGAATGAAATGGGAAGAAAAAGTAGCAAAAAAACAATGCTGTTCTGATGGGGAAGGCAAAGAAAAGATAGGTGTAAAAGAAAGATTGTGTGTGCAACTGGTGCTGTGATAATAATTTGAAATGCAATTACTAAAGGTCAGTCATCTCCAAAGGCAGCTTTTTCTGTGCTGCTTGTGGACTTTGGACAGGGGGGAGAGGCTTACAGGGGGTAACAAGCAGGGATGGGGTGGATGGCAGAGGATAGCAGATCATCTTTTCCTCCTCAGGACCTTAGATCTTCAAATGATGAAATCACATACGTCTCTAGTTGTTGTATACCTGACAGTATTGTTTATTCACTACAGCTTAAAGGCATGGATGACCCTGCTGCATTCCTGTTTCATTATACCTCTGCCTTTGTGTATCTGCTGCTCAAGGGATGGTGGAATGGCAGAACTAATTCTCTCCCACATTCTTCTATGCCTTTTGACACATTTACTAACAAAGATGACTTATTTTTTTTTCCCCCAAATCTATACCTAAAGATTTGAAGAGATAACCGCAAATCATAACATTGAAGTCTGAAAATCTACCTACAGCATGCATAACCCAAGATATATTTTCTTTAAGATATTCCATTGAAAAATATGACATGTTTTGTTTTATTCTTTCTTCTTACACGTGACAGTATGTGTGTAAAGAAGTGAGAGTCTGGATGTGATGTTATTTATTATTGTTGTTGTTATTATTTAATAAAGCCACAGAGATTAAATGATAAGTAACCAAAACCTCATAATAAGTAGGCATGACTCATGGGTTGCTCATAAAGTATTCATTCCATTAATCCAACTCTATCTTGTGGTTTGAAAGTAATTACATTTTGAATATCAGTGTGAATAACTTAATGGTTTGGAATCACTTGAAATTTCTTATCAATCCATCAGCTAATATCCCCTACCTATAATTTGCATTCTTAACAGAATAAGTGACTCAGAGCTGCTTCTTATTTTACTTCTTTTTATAACCATTTACAGCTTCCTTTGATCACATGGTAATATCCTTCACTTTTACATCCTTCAGCGTGTTAGAGGCAAGAGGTATCAACTGTGTTCTATTTGTGTGCTTTATTGAGGGAAAACCAGAAATTTCCCTTACCTCTTGTAATATTTGAGGAAATTTGGGGAATCTGAAGCTCATTTGTGTTGAATGTACATTTATTTATCTATGTATAATATATGAAATGTTAGGAGACTCCGAGACAGATCCAAAAGCTATAACATTCCCACCCTCACCCCCCACCCCCCCTCAAAAAAAAAAAAAAAAGGAGAAACTTTAAGTGCTAATCAAAATGCTGTCCACACAGAGCTGCTGAATAGCCCATGTGTGGCCAATGCAAATACAGGTGTGACGTGACTGTTCGTTGTTCTGCTAGATTAGTCAGTTCCTGAAGACACAGGACTAATGTTGGAGGACAGTTTCTCTGGGATTTGATGGGTCATCTGATTATCATATTTTTTATTATTCTTTCTAATCTTATGCTGTAGACTAGATGAATTTGTGAGCAGGTAAATAAGGAGAGTGCAACTATATTGGAAGAAGATCACTTTTCTTCCTGAGACAGTTATGCAGCAAAGCAAAGTGTCTTTAACAAACACAAGAGAAACTTATTGCCATATGTAATTTTTAATGTAATATTGCTAATGAAGGAAGGAAAATATACCAGAAAAGATTTCCTTTCTCCATTGCCCTCCTTAAATCCAGATGTCTCATTTTCATGAGTCTGAAGTGAAGGAAGGCAGGCCCCATGTTAGTGACTGAGGGACCAATATCCCATTTTTATACATTGCACATAAGGATGAAAGAGTAAAACACCTTTGAGCCCCATAGGCTGCTTCTCGGACTTACCCAAAGCTTGCTCAGTAAGAGGTGACTGAGCGGCTT
>NW_008586576.1:0-2619 GCF_000691845.1 Merops nubicus | reverse complement strand
AAAGAGTGTTGCAACTGTTAAGTCAAGTCCCTTATTTGACAGCACAGTTGTTTGTTTTTTTTTTCTCACATAATGTGGTCTGTGTTGGTCTCAAAAAAAAAATGGAATGTTCTTCAATAAAAAAAAAAATACACCAAAGAATAAAAAATGGTCTAAGAATTGTTTTCCTTGTCTTTAGTCATAAGGTGGAATAATGAAACTTGTCTCTCTTTCTTAAAGTACATTACAGATGACCCTACTTTCCAAACTCATTTACTATTATTAGATCTTTTCAAACCTGAGAAGTGCTGACATCCTGTCATTAATAGTCTTGTAAATTCTGAAGTAAACAGATTTCAAAGACATTCGACTGTTAGTGTGAAGACAAGGTCAAAGAATTGAATGACAAGTCCTCCTGATACAATAAGATTACCCATCAATCAGTTTTACTAGCAACTTCTTAATAAAGAAAAGAGATCAGAACATGACAAAATAATATCTTGGAAAATATATGTGCATGACATCCATTTCAGTATCCTTGGACTAGTAGTTAATGACGATCAGCTATTGTACAGGGTCTGGAAATGTGGTAGTCTCCTACAGGAGAACCTGTAGTTTAAAACTTCTGAAATTCAGAAATTGAAAAAATTTCTTATGCCAAAACTTTTGGAACAAGATCTATTAAAGCAATTAAAATAAGCAAGACAGATAAATTTAAGAGTTATCAGGGTTTAGTATTGATATCTCAAGGATGGTCATTTACAGACATTAAAACCAATTTTATTTTTGTTACTAAGTACTCTTTTTTTATGAGTGCACAAGCTTCACTGTCCATACATTTGGCAAATACACAGCTCAGAAACTAGGTCATTTTCCTCTAATTTTCTGATGAAAGTGTTTGGAACTTTTTAACCTTGACTGTCATGCCACTGTGTTTCATTTTTTTTAAATCTTCCATGGCATTTATTCTACAGGGTTAGATGTTACAGACAGGTTCATCATAGGTAATATTAAATACAGACAGTCTACCACTTTAATAGTAGGGCATGGTCTAAAGTTAGACAGGTGGCTCTAGAAGAAGTAATTTCCTTCATCTTTATAAATAAATATGTATGAACAACAAAATTATGACTTAGTTCTCATTTTTGTTAGCACAGGATATTAAAAATTGTAGAAAATACAAAATGCCTGCATGTGAAAAGACTTCAGATGTATTCAACAGTCAAGGTATTGCATGTGTCTAAGATAAGTTGTGAGGCTTTTTCACTTGGTTGTTATCTCATGATGGTAATGGAAGTTTGTCTCAGTACAAAGAACACAAATGTTAGTTCATATCTGGAGATCCTGTCTGAACACAAAATACATTTACATGTAAATTTACTTTATTATATGAAGCTGAGAGGAGGGCAGACTGCAGTCTGATATGTTCTGTGGGATTACCCAGAGATGCAGGGCAGCAGGCATTGCATTGAGTGACTCCTCCTGACCACCCTCCTTTTGCTTTCTCCAATGATTTCTGGAGTCTTGATTTATTTGAAAGACTGCCTTGTAGTGGGTGTGGTTTGGGAGTAAGAACAGCAAACGTATCTTAGTCTCTCTCTGAATACTGGCATGTTCGATTTCATTTTATTGGTGTAAGATCAAGCTGGTTTCCAAGCTATGTATGAAAGTTATTTAATAAAATATGTCTAGTGGGACTAGTGACTAGCATTTGGGATCTGTACATTTGTTTGTAGAGTAGTGATGTTGTGCTGAACTACTACTATGAACCTGAGGTTTGACCGCATGTACCAAAAGGTTTGCCAAAGCTTTCATAGGTTAAATTCCCCACAGTGGTGGTTTGTGGCAGTGGAGTAAGACTTAGTTATATGACTGCAAAAAGAAGTGTAGGTAAAGTACTTTTGTGTCACCTTTCAAGCTGCAAGTGTACAGTTTGGGATTTGATTGTATTTTCAGACTTTGTATCCAAATATTGTGCAGGTCTATATTGTAGGTACTTTACTTACCAGTAAATGTGTACCACCAACTCTGCTGCACAGTTGGGCACTTCATGAGCACAAGGAGATTCCAGGCAGAGTTCTGATTCCACTGAACTTAAAAGCTTTTGCTTGTAGTATGATCAAGATTTCATGTGAAGTTATGGATTTAGTAGAAAACATTCAGATATTGTTTCATCTGTGACTCGATGGTGCTCTAATTGTGTTGATTGTCTGCAGAAAATTATTTTTGTTACATATCTTTAAGACAGACAAGTCATGTTATGTTATTTTTCATTAACTGCAGAGTCAGAAATTGATTGAGGTTGGAAGGAAACTCTTCAAATCATTGAATTTAGTCCCTTTGCTCAAAGCATGATGCTCCAGACCTTGTCCAGTTGAATTTTGAGCATCTCCAAGGATGGAGATTCCACAGCCTCTCTTGGCAACCTTGTTGCAAATTCAGCCACCCTCATGGTAAAAAAAGATTTTCTTCTTATGTTTAAATGGAGTTTAATATATTTTAATTGGTGCTCATTGCCTCTTGCCACTGAGCACTGCAAAGAAGAGTCTGGCTCCATCTTTACTCCCTTCCATCAGTTATTTATAGACATTGATAAGGTTTCCCCTAAGCCCTCTGTCGCGTGAAGGGGAGGGGGTAGGT
>NW_008586575.1:0-985 GCF_000691845.1 Merops nubicus | reverse complement strand
TGAAATGGTGTCAGATGGGGGGTTGGTATTGGTGTGTGCTTCGGGGCGCCACCTCAACCTACAGAGTGTATGCCGCTCCTGAACCAGACACTGCAGTTCCCTAGGCTCCACAAGGCTATGCCCACACTCCACAAGGCACCCCCACGAGTCCAATACCGAGCACTGCTGCTGGCCCAGCTCCCTCATCAACTCCTGCTGCTGCCCCAACTCCAACAATCAGCACTGCTGCTGTTCCAGCCCCCACAAGAAGCCCTGCTGCTGCACCAGTTCTGACGCTGAGCACTGCAGCTACACCAATAGCCCCTGCAGACTCTCACCCTCAATCTGCACCAGTACAGGTTGCTCCTGTGAGTAAGAAAAAGAAACAAACCGAATGTGCCTCTCAAGCAGAATCAGGATCAGAGTCGGAACCAGATGCAAAGCCTTACCCCTCTGCTACAGGAAGGAAACACCTGACAAGAACAGATCACCCAGTTTTGTCAGATGATAATGGAGCAAGTCCTTCAACAGCTCCCCAGGGTCCAAATGATTGAATGTTAGGTCCTTTCAGACTAGACTTATCTGATGGGGATGCATCAGATGCTGATGTCACCACTAAACCTTTGGCTATGAAGGAACTGAGAAATGTGAGAAAGGACTTTAGCTGTTGTGAGGGTGAGCCACTTATCACCTGGCTGCTCTGATGCTGGGATAATGGGGCTAATGGCATCTACCTGGATGGTAAGGAAGCCAGGCTGTTATGATCCCTGTCCAGAGATGGAGGCGTTGACCAGGCATTTGTGAGAAAGGCCCACACTGTCAGCCTCTGGAGGCGACTCCTGTCAGCCATAAAGACCGGGTATCCCTTCAGGGATGATATCGAATGCCACCCAACCAAATGGGCCTCTATGGAAAAAGGAATTAACTACCTGAGGGAGTTAGCTGTGCGGCAGGTCATTTACGGTAACAGGAAAGTAGCAGACCCTGATGAAATACCATGCCAGTG
>NW_008586574.1:0-39448 GCF_000691845.1 Merops nubicus | reverse complement strand
TCCCTTTCCCTTTCAGGGATGGGGAGAGGGAAGAGAGTGTCTATTACGATTCTAAAAACTACCCTGACCCCAAACCACAACAAGGGAGAATGCCAGGCAGGAGGTATGTGGCACAGAAGCATTAAGAAGATACCACTGCTAATTCCAGGTGTGCCTCGGAGTCATTGCAGAGCAGCAAGGACAGCACAGCAAGTGTGCAGCATGTAAGAGGAGTTAGAAAATGAAATTCTAGCTACACAGTGTCCTAGCAGGGCCCTTGACTTTGCAAGGAAGGGCTGTCACAAATGTCTGTGTCCTCTCAGACAATTAGAACATCAGCAGCATAACTCTGATGAATAAAAGCAATTTATACTTTACTGGGTTCCCTTTATCCTTTGTAAGTACGTGCTTCCTTTGAGCAGGGCCTCACATCTCTGTGTGATGGTGGAAGAACAGCTGTTCCTGAGTCACATCTTGTGACAGGAGATTGGACTCAATCACATAATAGAGTTCAGAAGGGACCACAGAATATCTACTCCAAATGTCATCACAGATAACAGGCCTTAAACACAGATCCCAGCATCCTCAGGCAGACTTAGAACCATAATAAAAAAGCAAACCCCACCAACAGAAAAATGCACAAGCCACAAGAGGGGATTAGGAAGGACCAAGCAGCGACCTGGGCCTAAACCTGCTGTATTTATTAGCATCCTATCCCATGGCCTCTTGTCCCGTGCTGGGTCCCTCAATGCAGACACAGAGCTTCTTCTGGACATGAACTAATTAGATCCCCTACATTCATAGTCCCAAGCACATGTAAAGAAAGATGAGACCAAATTCCAAGACAGAAAAAAGGATCTGTAGAGGGTATCTCAAAATTGTTGGGTGAACATGTAAAAATAAATTACCACAGATATTGAACAACAAATAATATTGTTATTTTTCACCTTATAGTTATTTTTCACCTCACCATAGACATTGAGGTCCTCAAAGACTCTGGTTTTGACAACTATCCAGCATATGAAGATCCTAGTGGAGAAGACTGAAACAAGGAATGTCCCATATCTTCAGGAAGGCCTCTGAAATATGAGGGAAAGTGGTTTAGGTTTGGCAGAGAATTGGAGGAGAGGTAAAGAGCACAAAGGGGATAAGAGGGACCAAGGAAATTGTCAAAACCAAATTATTGGAGCAGACCAGGAGATGAGTGTTTTAAAGAATGGTCTTTGAAAGCTCCTGCGACCCCCTCCTCCCCCTTCGGGATCCGGCGTCTCTGCACTAAGGGTAAAGCTCCTTAGTCTCAGCTCTGCAGGGAGAGAGGGAGGTTTTCTGAACCCTGCTTCCCAAAAGTTTTGATGGAGCCACATGACTCCAGTGTCAGTGGTCACAAAGGGGACGAGTTGAACACAGTCATGAGGTTCTGCAAAAACCCCAAACCTCAAAGTTTATCAGCTGAGTAATTTTCTTTAGTTAAAACCCCTCAGCCTGCACTGTTTACAAACTATTTATACATTTCCACTTTTAGGAAAACAAACACTTTTCAAATTTTTATGGTGTTTTAGTTTAGTTCATAGTTGTGTTCATAGTTTAGTTCTTAGTTGTTGTGAAATCTCATTCTTCACTGTTTTTAAAATCTACAACGGATCATGCGTAATAGATTCCTTATGCACTTGAAGAACACCCCTGGAAGGCAAACACTTGCCCATAAGCTGAAAGCAAAAATTCTGCAAATGTATGAATTAATGGAGGCCACAAAAAACCCCACACAATACCCATTTCCCTCACCAGCATCCGTGAAGAAGGACTCAGCATTACTTTGAAACCCAACCGCTGTTCTATGAACAAATAATGAAAGGAAACTAAAAATGTTTTTTTACAAATACTGACCTTTCCACTTGCTGAACCAGCATGCACCATCAAGGAATTTTAATCTAAAAGTGTACAGGGCATGCAAAACCAGCACTACACCAAAAAAAAGCCTGATCAAAGTAAACACCAGCCTGCAGAGCTCAGCAGGTCATGTCACTGCGAATGTTCCAGGGCATCACCAGCCTTCATAAAAGAGCGTCAGGGAGTTGGGCCAGAATCAGTGATTTCCCTCAAAGCTGTTGTCCAGGGCATTTTTGATACCATACCTACAGTGATGGCCATTTGATGAACGGATCAAAACATACCAAAAATCTTAATGTGCCTGTCATGGGAGGGCTGGCTCACTTTTCACCACTGCTTTTTACCACAGGTTTACTGCACAGTTGCTTCCTCCCAAATGATACTTGTTCCAAATGTCCCAAACCAGAATAAAGCCTCCTCCTGAAGCAATTATTCTGTATCCTCATCTTCCTCTTGGAACTCCTCATCCACGTCTGTCTCCATAGTTACCTCTTGCAGCTGAAGCTCTGAGGGCAAAGCTACAGCTGGAAATTTTCAGTAGCTCTAAAACCAACTAGAAAGCTGCCACCTCCCTCTGGCATTCTCTTCTGCCTCACCAGGCTCTTCCCAGCTCAGAGATTCACTTGTCCTCTATCACAGCGCTTACATGTGAGTCATGATGAAGATCTTCAACCTGATCCTCAAAGCCTTTCACAGGACTTGGTGAGGTCACCTCAGGTCTGCACAGGGAAGAGCTCCAGCTCACCAGGACGTACATCACCAGCTCCTAGCACCATGAAATTGGTATCTGATGCTCCAGAACAAAGGCAAAAGTTCCACAAGACCAGGACCTAACTAATGGAGCTCCGTTCTCTAAACGATTAATGCAATTTACCACTTCCCAAAAAAGTGGGTTAAGATTAATGTCTTCAGACACACTCACAAGCTGCTGTCTCCCCAGTACAAGAAAAGACACTGACACACCAGAGCAAGTCCAACCAGTCCAATGTGGTGAGTGGCTGGAGAATGTGGAGAGAGGGTGAGAGAGCTGAGTTTGTTCAGCCTGCAGAAGACAAAGCTAAGGAAGGATCTGGGTTGCTGCCTGTAACTACCTAATGGGTGGTGGAGAGGCTGGTGCCACACTGTTCTCAGAGATGCCCAACAAAAGCACAAGAAGCAAGGGACACAAGTCACAGCAAGGGAAACTCTGACTAAATACAGGGAAAAATGACTTCACAAGATGAGTTACCAAACAAAGACTTGAGGAAGTTGACCAAACTTTGCAGTCAGCCCTGTTTCAAGCAAGCAGTTGGACCATATGGCATCCAAGATCCCTTCCCCTAACTTGCTTTAGGAGTCTGTAATATTTATCCTACAGAATGAGGAAAGGAAGGAAATAAAGAAGTGGTAGTGAGTTCTGAAATGGACTGCATGACCCTAAATGACTTTGGTTCTTTTTGCAATGCATAATGCTCTAAGGCACCTAATACATCTACTGGGCACTGCACAACACTATGTGCAAAGATTATCTAGCATCTCAGATGCAATAGAAATATGAAATTTCAACATCCACCCAGGCTAATTAGCACGCCTGCAGATTGCTGCACTGATTCTGCTTCACTTCCTTCCATTTTGAAGCCAGCATGCCAAACTGAAGGCATCTCTGAATTGCTCTGTGCCTCAGTATTTCATTTGTAGAATGAGAATGGTCGTTCTGCCTTGTCTATTTAGATGGCAAACAACTTAGGGACAGAGGTCCTCTTTATTACAAATAAATGTACAAATAAATGTACCACCTTGGGTCCCAGAGCCCAAACGCAGGGTCGTGAAGAGTAGTCTCACAAATAACATTACCAGCAATAACAGTATCATAAGCAGACAGCCCAAGAGGATTAGATTTTCTCTTCCATCCAATCTTTCATAGCAAAAAAAAAAGAAAGGATTAAAAATGTAGGTAAGTCTATCTTTCAGACTGAACAGGACAGGACTGGAACCACATCTATAAATGGTAAAGTAATTATTCCAGCTCTGACGTTTCTTTGGAGGATGCAGAAGGAAGTGAGTGACTTTGAGAAACTCTGTATTTACAGTGCAATACATTTGCTGCTTGCCCCAGTAAAATTCTCAATAGTTTTGGTATTTATTCTGCTTGGTGAAGAAATGTCACTGGCAAAACATATTGGAAGCAGTTCAAACAACAGGAGAAAACCAAACAAACCTCAAATATTAGCTGCAAGCTTCTGATTAGTGTTTCAATGATTTTGGAAAATATAACTGTGGAAAATAAATTAACTGGCATTCTCAATCCTCCAGATAAATGAACCAAGGGAGCTTGGTAATGGATTCAGAAAATTAAGGCCATATTTGGTTTTCTTCATTCTGCATGGGCAATTATAACACTATTTAATGAGTTTCTAGAACCTCTTGACCAAAATGCTCTGCAGTTACAACTAAAAGATCATCAGGCAGAGAGGCAGGATGTAGATATACCAGGACAGCTACGAGTAGGACAGCACAGAAAGATTGTAAAAAAATTGAGGGGCTTTTTGCATGGTACTCCAGGGACAGCTTTAACTCTAGGTAAGTGTCAACAGACAGACAACAGCCACTAAAAGTCTCAGGCTTTCTACTTTCATCTCCAGGACAAGCAGAAACACTAGTCTTTCTGGTATTCACCTCTTCATCAGGGTTGACCCAGCATTTGGCCTTTGGCTTCCTCAGACAAAGGCAAGGCTGAATCAGCTCTTCTGGGTAAAAGCAACTACAGAGTCAATGTGGCTGAACCCTGGAGAAGAGGTATTTAGGCTTAAACTGACCCTCAAGTGGAAACGTTTCTAATCCTTCCTACTATGGAAGTAGGACAGTATTTTAATTTTTTTTTTCTTCAAAAGTAAGGCCTTATCTGAGACAAAACAGAAGACCAGAACAGAACCATTGCAGCCTTTCAGTAAAACTGTAGATACCACAGGACCTTCACTGTTATGCTGCCTAACACTTAAACTAACTTAAGGGTTATGGACTAAAATCATAATCCACTAAAGCTCTGTTTCAGCCTACACAAAAAGTTGTAGGTGAACTATTTGAAAAAGCAGGTGGCTAGCAGCACAATGTTACCACTGTTTCATTTTAATTTTCAGGTTGGTTTTAGAACTCATTCACTGATAGATTTCTCTGTATCATGGGGGAAGGTAGGGAGGTCCTTTTAAGCCTAACTAGCAAGAACATTTTTAGGGAAGATCAAGTCAAAGGTGATTTGTCACGAAAGTTTCCAAATACAGCTGGGAGGCAGCGTTCTTCAGGTACTTCTGAAATTGTCCCATAGCCATCCTTAGAGCAGAACAGATCTACCAGTGAGAGCAACAGCAAAACTATTAAGTATTTGTGTAACCTGGCTATCAGAACTGTTACTATTACACACACCTCACACATCAAGCAAAATTAGATTCAGAGAGAGAATCAATATTCTCTACCATGGTTTAGCTGCTTGAATAGATATTACAATCCACATGATCTAGAAGGAACCAGTTTTGATATCCTTTACAACATTTGCTTTCTAGTGCACTTGCCAAAATAAATGTTGCTAAGAGTTTGTCTACACTGTCAATCAACCAGTTTCAGTACAGGGTTAGGTCTAGCTCATACAGGGGTGTGTCCAGCTCACGCTGTCCTGAGTTCCTTTACAATAATTATTTTTGTAGTGCAGACAGAATTTAAATGACCTTTACAAATTATCAAGCTGGGATGAATATATATCTGCTAAATATATTACTGTCCTTTGTCTTCTTCAAGTCACAATGGGCTTTCCAATGAGAGCGATCTCATTTGCACGCTGTAGCAAAAAGCATTTAGTCATGCAAGGAGTTCCTAAGTTATCTGATGTGTTTGGTGCAAATGATAAAAACATCACTTCCAAAGTAAAAATTTACCTCATTGTGTAAAAAATAAGGTACTAATAGGAGACCTCTTCAAAACCAAAGACATTTAATGCCTATGAAGGAAAAAGACTGGCATAATTTGGAATTTGAGTGTTGACTTAGAGATGGAAAGACCTATTAAATCATTCATTCCCTCTCTTTGCCAAGATAGGAATATTTCCTACAGAACATTTCATACTCTTCTGCCTAGCCTGATTTTCATAATGTAAGTACTGGAGTTTCTATCCCTTTCCATGCAAACACAGCTCAGGCTCAGGAAATACTCCTTTTTGAGAACATCATTCCAAACCCTCCTGCTTTATAAAGCAAGCACAAGACATTTGCATACACGTATGGGTGTATTAAGTCACAAACGGTGCTTTGAGACAGAGAGGACATTTGGCAGTGGGAAGGATGTGGGCAGGAAGCACACAGCTCTGGAAGGGGCCACCAGTGGGCTGATCACTGATAAATGTGCTGGTTTTAACAGACAGGAGTGTTTTTTTGGCATTCATCTGTCCGTACCCGTGTCCTGCCTGCATACTCAGCTAGACTCAGCCAGCAAAAGTCATTGTCTGTTTCAGACACTTTAGGATGGGATGAATCATGCCCTGAAAGTATCTAATTCTCAGCACTGACTTTTAAGTGAATCAGTAAGCAGGGTCTGCCTTAGACAACTCTAGTCTGTTTGTCTAGAGGTGCATCAGGGAGATGAGGGTCAGTTTCTGTTGCCCCATGGGAGCCTGGATACTGCTTTCATGTAGGCAGCCAATGCAGAAATGTTAATTTTTGAGATGAATCCCACACCTACAATTAAAGGAGAAATGAGTCTCATTCTCTATGACCATGTTTGCATAACTACCCTTTATGTGCTTTCCTTGCTAATTCCTCACCTGTTTTGCTTTAGCATTGTGAAAGCCAGAAGAACACTGAGCCTGACAGTTGTGCTGGGAGCAAGAATGAAGTGGCCTCCTGAAAAGATTTGGTTCTCTTCTCCTCACCCCAATGAACCACAACAGTCTTACTCATACTTTACACCACAAAAGGGAGGGCCTAGGAGGTGAACAAATGCTCTGGCAACTCTGTTCCTCAAGCTTACTGGACTGCTAGGCTAGAATTCCATGATCTTTGCCTTTCTGTTACAGAAGAGAGAGAGTTCCAAGAATCACAAACATCAAGAGGATTCTTGACAACACTCTTGCAAGACTGATGAGTAGCTCAGGTTGGAATGATATGATGGGGCATCTCTGGTGGCTTCTCTGAAATCCAGGAGGATTTGAGAGAATTGGAGGTCATGTCAGAGTACCCACTGCAGTCAGTCATACATTTACTATGTTTGGAAAGTTGCCATCTAGCATCATATCACAAAGTGTGGAAGGGAGTTCACAAAATCTGTGAACTTCTACAAGAAGCTGCAAAAGTTTTGGCTGTACACTAGCTGTATCCCCTCCATCACGTGTCCCCATTCTGGATGCCTCTGTTTAGCAGGTGACAGATCAAGCTGACCTGTTACACTTGGCCCAGGCAATCACTGCAGAAGAGTATGACTATGGCACTGCAAGTATAAAAGAAACAGTTTGAGAAAGAAACTGACTTTCCTGCCTGAAGGCTCCTTTGGTTGAACATAGCCAGCATGGAAAAGATCAGGGCTTTACCTGTACCTAATAGTTTGCATTAGTGTTTTTTTCAATTAACCAAACTTCTTAGCAGTTTTCTTAAGTATATACATGTGAAAAATATAATCTTCCATCAGATCTTTCCCACTTTACATGACATGCATGCAGAAACGTGCTAGCTAGTGGATTAAATGCCATTCTGAGAGCAGTAATAGCACAGAGAGATATCACTGTCAAAAGAATGCTGATTTACACAGTGTGATCAGTAGATCTGCTCCGACAGGTTACAGATTTTGTATCTTTATTAACTGTGTGTCAGTTTTACATTCTGTTCCAGTTAGCTTGTGACAGATAACTATTTTTTAAAATCAGATCTCAAGGCAAAGAAATGTCAATGTGGAAAAATAAATACAAATACATTACTCAAGCTTCTTGAAAGTATTGAGCTAAATGGCACGTTGACTTAAATTGCTGAACTCACAGTGAGTAGCTTTAAGTAGAAATAATTTTGAAGTAAAAATACTGTAAAGCATTAGACATTTTAAAAAGCTGAGTTAGATTAGTATTAGAGAAATTATTACTCTTACATTTTTATTACCTATTGAGCTGAATCTGTCTTCCTTGAAGTCACTAGGAATATTAACATCAATTTAATTAACTTAAAGCAAGATTTAGCCCAGAAAGAGTTATTTTGCCATGAATAAAGGAGAAAATGAAGTCTGAATCTCAGCTTTTCCAGCACAGCACCAAACTCAGATCCACAGAGATATTTGGATATGGATCTCCCAATGGACAAGAAATAGACAAGAAATAGACAGGTAATACATTTGAGAACTTGGAACTCGTTAGCTGAGGTCCATATTGAACACAAACTGTATTCACCATTTCCCAAGACAGGTGAATAGCAAATATAGCAGTGTGGGAAAACAGCAATATAAAAGCAGCATTATAAAAAAGCATACCTTGACCTCTGCAATGATGAAGGCTGGATTAATTTTCCAACATTCAGTATGAACCATAGGAACTCATGGCTACTAACTAGCAGCTGGGTGCAGCTCCATGGGTGGTGGTCAGTTTGGGACATTTTATGCTGCTTCTAACAACCATCCCCTCAAAAGCAACAGAGACTGGCTGGCTGGAGTCACCCTGCAGGACAGAGCCAGCCAAGGTGCCATCAGCTGAAACATCTTGTTTAAACAAGAGGTAACATTCTAATCTGTGTTACACCAAAGTTAATCAGAGGCACAGAGATGCTAATAGGATCAAAATCAAGCTGAGTGTCAGCGTAAAGACTGTGGAAGGCTGTGGTTGCTCTCCAGAGTGTCTCAGATTACTAACAGATTACTCTCTGGATTGCTGTCTTGGGTCTCAAAGGAAAATTGTAATATTGCCAGGACAGTTTTCAGTTACCAGCCTTTATTGTGAGTGTGCCCTATGTAGATCTGTGCATGTTGAGTGACATGGAAATATTATTTTCATTTTTTTTTCCAGAAAAATGCACTCACTGAATGAAGGGAATTTGTTTTTCCTACCATTTTTATCCTGTTTTTTTTTTGTTTGTTTGTTTGTTTTTTAAATGTAGCTGTGCCAAACAGAAGGTCATTGTCTCTTTCATTCACCTTGTGCCTGCATCTCGAATTTGCTTTCACCCTAAGTATAACTTGTTTAAATTCTGTAATCATGCCACAACTTAAGCTTTTTTTACCCCTTGTGTATTTTACACGTCTTCCATTATTTGCATAATTTTTTGAAGATACACTCTGACAGATAATCTTACCTCAAATTAGATAAATCATATAAGGAGTTTTTGGAGGTACTAGATGATTCTGCTCTCACAGAAGGTTCTTGCCCACATTATTCTCTCCTGCTAAAAAAAAACAAAAACCAAACCAAACCAAACCAAACCAAAACACAAAATAAGCCATGGGAGAAAATTTTCCTTGAGATCATCAAATGTTCAAGTTCAAACTGAACATTGAAGTCCAAGGTTCAAACTGAATTGCTACAGAATAGGCCTTGTGGTATGTCCAAACCCTACAGATTTCAAGGAACACTGAACCTTGGAGATTTTTAAAAAGGCTACAGCACACTTACCAAAGGGGTTTTTTTCTTCATGAGTCTTGTCATCTCACATTCACTGAAGTTGTATTATAAACATTTCTGGTAGTCAGAGATCTCTGAACTTTGCTTTAAATGAACTGCAGAACTCCTTATATGCTAAGCACCTTTACTGATTTGCTTTAGACTTTCTAGGAATATTCTGCCACAGGATGTAAAGATGTTAAGTGATAGGAAACAGAAGGTGACTTATCCTGGCCAAGTAAAGGTGCTAGAGTTTGTAGAAAAAAAGATTGTAACATGAGACAAAGCAGTCATCATCTGTGAATAGATCACACCTTAGGACCTCACCACCTCACTAACATGCCAGTGGGATTTTCTGGATGTTGTCATTTTTACAGCTGAGTGTCTTAGAGAATTAAGTAGAAATAAACATAAGTACATCAGGTGAAGTCCTGTTTCTTAAAGCTTTCAGAGATAATGAAAACCTCACTGTGGATATGCTAGAAATATTTTTCAAGACCTCAGTGTTTGTGAGATGTCCTCAGTTCCAAAACTGATGATGATTCTATTATTGTCAAATCTCATAGATTCAGCCTTGTATTGCCCTCTGGCACTGTCAGGGACACTGCTGAAGAGCAGATGCATGCTGTAAGAGAAGAGGAAAAAAAAAACCAGCAAAGAAAGTCCAGTCTTTCACATACATAGACCATGGTCTCAAGATGCCTGCCTAGCTCTGGCAGAACACACCATTCTTAGTGAAACACCTTCTGAGCACTTCACACTGAGGCAGAAGTTTCTGCACCTAAAACTCAGTTTAGGTTGCTAGAATCCAGTTGCAACATAGTGTTGTTATAATATTTAAGGCACCATTCAGAATGTAGTTGAGATGTCTGTGCTAAGGAATAGTTTTATCAGTTTCAATACAATACATCCAGAAGACAGCAAAATAGCAAAGCAGCATTACATTAAAGCAAAACAACAGTATCTTACACAGACTACAAATCTGTGGAGCTGCTGGGATTGTATTTCAATGCAATCTATTTATTATAACTACTATGGGTAAAAAAACTACCACTAATATATGACACAATGATCCTGGCACTACTTTGAGGAAGTACAGAATGGTCAGAGCTCCTTGTGGAACAGGTACAGCAGTGTGGCATCTTAAGTGTGGCCTGGGCATCTGTGTCAGCAATGGGCAAGGTAAAATCTTTAAAAAACAGGGTTTCACTGTGAGCACAGACAGGGACCAAAAATTTGGGACTCTTGCATAAGAAGTGATCTTCTAATCTGCATATTTAACTTTTTAATTTTACCTATTCTAGTCATTGTTGCTGGCTTGTTCTTGACATAAAAAAACATAAAGAACATAAAAAAGTCTTGATTTTGAATGTAAGCCTCATGAAATGATCTACAAAACCCAAAAAGCTATGAATGAGAATATGATTTGATTACATAAATTTGGGAGTTCTTTAGTGGTATTCACTATTCCCTATAAATACACCTGGAAAAAAGGATATTAAAAAAAATTCTTAGAGCACAGGTCCAACTGTCCAACTGCCTTCAACACACTATCTGTTTTTCCCAGGTAGTCTTATAAAAATATATAAGGTATAAATTAGGCAAAGAACGTGTATAGTTAAGTCCCACATCTATAACCATAGTGATTATATTGATAATTTGAAACTTTCTGCCCAGGTCTAATTTATTCACATTATTTTTTTTTCTGTAAACAGCAAGAGACAGAAGTTACATCAAAGCAGAAAGGAGATGCTGGCAAAACAAGAACTGCAAAAAGATGCTGACGATGGGATTCGTTTACCTTCTCTGTAAGCTTCTAATGCCATCTTAGACAGTCTAGGGACTATCTAGGGATCATCTCTTTGTTGCCAGATGCCACTCCAGAATGACACTACTCCCCTGCAAATCCTATGCCATATCTGCCAGCCCAGCGTGGCTGTCTCAGATATCCCAGGGCATTAAAAATAGGAATGGTTGCTTATATTTAAGTAGTGAATCACACCCTGACAATCTGGGTTCAGCGATACGTAAGCACTGTCCAAGCCAGCCCCAGAAAAGGATGTGCTGAGGAGGGGAGACACCCGAGGCAGTCCATCTGAGCAGGCTCTGGTCTGAAACAGCACAGCCAGACCAAGCTGGCATATCCTCACACAGCCCCACGGTGCTACAGGAGCTTACTGGCCAGGTCCCTGTCAGCTCAACGATCTTTGCACGACGTTATTGTGCATATTGTAGAAACTGCGGAGTTTAGGGAAACAGGAAAATTTTGGCTTCCTCTTTGCATTTTGGCTATACAATGAGGGAACTGTCCTCAGGCAGAGGTGGCTGAGAAGGCCTAGAAAGAAATCATTATATATTTGTAGCTAGGAATAAACACTAATCAGCTGCATTTGCTTCTAGATTATTTTGCTTTTCTTTTAAAATCTCACCTTCCTCCATTCTCTTGTAACTCCTAACAGAGCAGAGCATGATTTCCCTTTCACACTCTCCTTTCATAGCCACTTAGGGTCTTGTATCTTTGAAAGTTGCTGCCCATCAGAGATTGCAGTCTGCCTTGTACAGTACTCAGGTATGTTGAAATCTTCTGTTATCCTTCAAAGGATGGCTGAAAGAAGTGTCAGGTCATTATTTCAGGCTGTAGCTTAATACTCAGGCTTAGCCATGCATGATCTCTCTCCAGCCTTCACCAAAGACCTTCATTTACTGAAGGTCAAGGTATTAAAGTGTTATTTTTAAATATACTCCCGTCAGGGAAGAGTTTAAAATAGACTTCTACGAAAACGTACAGTAATTGGTTAAATCTTGTTAGCCATCACATGAAGATGATAACTCCTCCCAGGAAAAGACAAAGCAAAAGCAGCTTTGACATGGATTTATACTTAGAAGAGGAGCTGCAGGCTTACTGGGAAGGAGTTCACAATACAGGATCTTGGTATTAGCAGAAGAAACAGCTTGATTCTGCAGAGGAAGAGAAGGCAATTCAAGAAAAAAATTTCCTTCAGCATGATCTGCAAGTGACCTCCATGGATTCCCTACTTTGGAACAACCACCAGTAGACAGAAAGGTTAAAAAGATGGAGCTGGGAAAGGCAAAGCTGCTGAGAACCGGCCTCAACGCTCTGTATCAGGCCATCCACCCCATGCATGGGATTGCCTGGACAGATGGGAAGCAAGTGATGCTGACCGCTTTATACTATCACAACGGAGAGCTGAAGTTTGGAGACTCCAGTGTTGTTGGTCAGTTTGAGCATGTTCATGGGCTTTACTGGGGCCCGTGTTGCGCCACAAACATCCCAGCTCTGCTCGCTGTTCAGCACAAGAAGCACGTCAGCATCTGGCAGCTGGGCTACAGCAGCTCAGGGAAGAACAAACCCCTGATTTCTCAGACCTGTGAAGTCGGTGAGCCGTTGCCACTGCTTTCTCAGGGCTGTGTCTGGCACCCAAAGAAGGAAGTCTTGGCTGTGCTTACAAAGAGAGATGCTTCGGTCTTGCATGCTGTCCGTACTGACAACACTAGAGTTAAGGTTGATATCAAAAGCAGTGGAGTTATCCACTGTGCTTGCTGGACCAAGGACGGTAATCGCTTAGTAGTTGCCATAGGCAGTGCCCTGCATTCCTACATATGGGATGATGCTCAGAAAACTCTACATAGCTGCTCCTTTTGCCCAGTGTTTGATGTGGGAGGTTATATCTGTGCTATAGAGGCCACACTGGATTTCCAAATTGCCGTGGCTACTGAGTTGCCTTTAGATAGTATCTGTGGTTTGAATGCGGGCATTGCATTTGATATGCCATCTAGTACAGAAACTGGTTCTTTCAGCTCACAGTCTGCTTCAGGGTTTGGTGATGAGGAATACTCCATGGACCTTCGCAGGAAATCCACAGATTCAGACAGATCAGCTGTCGATTCCATTGCTTCTTCTTCATCAGGTCCTGTGGATTTAACCCATATCCTTGCAAACCACCGTCGGTCAGATCCTGGCCCTCTTATTACTGTGAGACGCAAAGATTCTGCAGCAGCAAATGGGCAAGATTCTTCTCACCTCATCTTGGTGACTTTTGAGAGAAAGGTAACCACCACCAGAAAAGTCACCATCCCAGGTATTCTAGTTCCTGATATAATGGCTTTTGACTTTAGAGCTCAGATTGTGGCAGTAGCCTCTAATACTTCTAACATTGTTTTGGTGTATTCAGTAACCTCTTCCTGCATGCCTCATATTCAACAAATCCAGCTGGAAAAAAATGAAAGGCCAAAGGGCTTATGCTTTTTGACAGATAAACTCCTATTGATTCTGATTGGCAAGCAAAAGTTCCCTGAGCCTACCCTCATTCCATCTTCAAGTTCAGACAGGTATGTAATGCGTCTGATGATCAAAGAATTGATGGTGGGAGAAGATTCTTCAGCATTGCCTGAGACTAAGCAGAATACGTTTTACAGCTTTGAATCCTCTGTTAATATACCTGGGAAAAGAAAGTTCTTCGAAAATCTTGCTACAGAAGACCCCCCTCAAAGCAGGGAGCTGTTAATCCCAAGAAGCACAACTATTCAATCTCCCAGTGGCAGGAGGAGACTCATCGAAGAAGTAAAGAGCCCTAGCTATGAGCAGAGCTCTTCATCAAGTGTGAGTGACTTAGATGAAAAAAGGCTCCCAGGTGACTCATCGGTGGCCTTGGAAACATTGGATGCTGAACCTACCAATCGTTCAGTGTCTCTTCCTGGTTTTGGCACACCTGCCAGGCTTTCCAGCAGACCAACTTCCCCTAAAGTGCAGTTCAGTGTGGTCCAAGAAACATCGAGTACTAAAAACAACAATTTGCCAAGTGAAAGAGGAATGAGTCACATATCTAGAAATCTAGAGAGACTTTGTGGCAGCTTCAATGAGCTACAGCTGAGTCTTTCTGAAGTGACTGACTTCGCCAAAAATGGGAGGAGGATATCTTTAGCCTATCCTTGTTCACAGGAACCACCTGTTGTTCATATCACTTATCAGGTAATGTTTTTTTGCCAGCTTAAAAGTATTGTGATAGGACACTGAATTTTTAGACAATCTTGTAGTTATTTAGCTTTAAATCAAGAGGATGCAGTTTAATTCTTATCGACCCATGAGAAATGCAACTTGAGTTCGACAAGAAGTTTAATCTAAAATGGTATTATGATTTGTCATTGAAACAACTCAGGATGATGTGGGTAACTTAAGAGGATATTTCACAGGGGAGATTTGTGTCTGTTCTTCTTTGATTACACACAACTGTCTTGGATACTAGCTAATTTAGTGTGCTAAACAGTTGTTAATGTACAAAAGGTTTATGCATTAGTTTAGTGCAGAGATGAGCCTGTGAGTTGGGTGGTACAGTAGCCCACCAGAAACATCATAAATTCAAACCCAAGCTCAAAACCAAAGTTGGAAGATGACTAGACTTTCATGAAGACTGAAAGAAAGTACTGAATCTCAGTTTCTGGGAAATTCAGATGGGCATGACATGAACACAGCTTATTTCTACTCTAATTTCTCACCACTACTCTTCACAGAGCTGGGCATACTAATTTGTAAAACATACCACCCCTTACAATTTTCTGGGAAAAAAAAAAAAGACATCTGTCAATACGTAATTATAGTTTCATTAAATAAATAGACAAATGTCAAATCATTATGTTCCTCTCCCACCCTCATTTTGGCAAAGTTCCTACTAGCTTCAACAAGAAGTTCAGCTAAGGAATGTAGGCTGGGTAATTATTTCTGGCTGTTATTCTTGGTATTATTTGCAGTAATACTAACACTATACTGATAATATTTTGGTCATGCTGATGCTAGTGGTGGTGCTGCTACAACCGGGGTCCCTTTCAGGGTGTAGATGCCAATCATAAATGCATCCTTATCTCGTGCAACAAAAGCAGCATTATGCCAAAGGAGCACATTGCATTGTGCTGGTGCTGAAGTATGCCCTTCCCAAAGAAAATTTGATTTTTCCTTTTAATGTAAAGAAATCCATTCAGGCATCTGAGTACCCCTCTTCAAACACTCATCAAGGGAATGGGGACTCAATTCAATCATATTCATTATTTTTTGGGAATTGTTCACTTGGCATTTAAGCAGATTCTAGATGTTAGGTACTCCAGATGAAAGCAAGGCTTTTGATCTGAATTAGTCAGTAACTTAACTAGAATACATTATACAAATTCTGGTGAAAAAAAGCAGCATGTCTATTTTAAATAATTTAGTATCTTATTTGCCAAGAATCAAACCCTTCTGTTCTCCAGCATGTTCAAATTAATTCTGATTTCTTAACATAAATCAACTTATTTCTGTAGCAAGCAGCCCTTCACATTAGATTGGATTGGATTGGATTGGATTGGATTAACCTTTGCAAAGAGAAGTTTTGTTTGTGACATGTAACATTAATCTAGGATCTGAAGTCACTGTGCATGTTTGCTGGCACAAGCAGTAAGAATTAATTATCCTGTTTTTTTCTTTGCAAGCAAAAAAACCCAATATTAGTACTTCTAAAATACTGCTAGACTAACTACATTTAGAAAGGAAGACTCTTATTTATTTGAACAGGTTAGTTTCACATTGAGGCAGCAAAAAGCACCTCTACTACCACATTATAATGGCTCAGAAAAACTGCCACTCAATGTCCTTCCAACACACATAGCTTTTCTGTGTAAGTCCCAGCTAATGCCTTTGCAGTTCAGCCCCTCTTCTGAAATCTAACAGGATCACAGCATGATGCCAAAAAATAATGAAAAATTGACCGATGGCAAAAAAGCCTCCAGACAGACAGGGAAATATTTGCTTCATAAGCAGCTAATAATTTTCTTGGAAAATAGTTGTTTTGATTAGTTTGGATTCAGACATCTGAACCTTGCTCCTCCTTCAGGAGCTGATTAGTGCTCTGGTGAGCTGAGACCAGCTGGGCTGTGGGTTCCAGCCAGGCTCTGTGTTCACAGTGCAAAAAGTCAGGAAATAGCTTTATTGCCTTATGATATAAATATCAGCCTGTGGAAACCATTCTAAGCTTTAGGAATGCTGCAGTCTGGTCAATAATATGGCCATTATCTTTCAGCTTTTTCTGCCAAGCACATGGCTTCTTACATGTTTGTGTAATCCCCAGCACAGCAGAGGCTCAATCTTGATTCAGAAATCTATTGTACTATAAAATATAATGATCACCACTGCAATAACCATCCTTATGCATTAAAAACATAAAAGGAAAGTTTAAAATGCAATAGATAAAAAATGTAGCAATAATTAACAGGCAATTAGGAACACTGCTGTGCAGGTACATTTATGCATGCTTCCAGTTCTGCTTAGGAAACCGTAACACAAACCAGAGTGCACATTACTTAATAATTCATAATGTCTGCTCACTAAATCCTCTTCAAAACAGTTGTTTATTCTCTTTGTGCTAGCCTGCCTATAACTCCTCCGAAGCCACGTCCATGCAGTGCTACCAGAATTTATATCCTTTGAGAAGAGGTGAGGCTCTGTCACAGATTTGTTTCTGTTTCATTTTGCAGCAAGATACTTTGATATTTCTTTTCCCCCAGAAAAGATACAGCTGCAGAATATTTTAAACTAGCCTCATTCAAAAGCTAATTACAGGGGAAATAAAGCCAGTCTGGATTTCAAATTAATGGCATTTAGACAAACCTCTTCAGGAGGGATAAGACTCATCTTAATCTGAAGAATACCTTAAATCTCCTACATTTTGCTCACCAGCAGCATTATGTCAGAAGTGTGTATCTCTGAGAGCATATATTGCATAATTAAACAGGAAATAAATATCTTTTCCTCAATTAGTCACAATTATTTCCTTTTCTTAGCACTCACCAATAATATACAAGTCAATTTGTACTTTTTTAGCATCTTCATACAATTTACTATGGGAAACTTTATTGCCAAGGTTAGCTATAAAATAAACAATTATTTTACACACAGCTGAGAGATTCAGAGAAAGCATCCAAATATATAGCAGTGAAGTTCTTCTGGTAGAGACACATGAAGCAGAGATAAAGAAGGGGCTATAAGGCTGGCACAGGAAAATGTGCAAAGACCAGGCTGGAATGCTCAGCTGTAATAAGACCTGGAAGCTTTCTGAAATCCAAAGGGCAATTTTGACTCAGGTTGAGCAATAGAAAGACAGTCATGAAAATGATGGAAGAGGAAGGTGATATGACTGCTTCCTGGAGTAAGAAACTAGTCAGCCATCCTGAAATTTAAAAGGAAGAGATTTAGGATGACCATAAAAGAAAGACCTGCAGTAGGCAAGAGAAGGTGTGATTAATGCATGGATAACATTTTGAGCAAAGGTTGAAGAATTTGTTAGGAACAAATTCTGACAACACTGTTCTGAAACTAATCAATAGCAGACAAGCAGGGTTTGCAGAGGAGACACAATACCTTTTATTAGAGCAGATGATTTGTTTGTTGGACACATAGATGCTAAAGAAAAGGAATATGTAATGTCAAAAATTAATCTCAGTTTTCCTATTGTGCAAAGAAAGTAAAGACCAGAGTTTAAAAAAAAAAACAAACCCACAACACTCAAACCAGAAAGATCAAAGGACAAAGGGTATATCTTGGATAACAATATACCTGAAGCAGAACCATTATAGGGAGCCATGAGCAGACATTCTAGCATGATGCCATCTGAAGTGCTGATGTGCACTGCAAATGCAAACCACACTGGGATTTAAGCACCCCTGAGCACCTCAGATCTCTTCCAACGCAAGTATTTTACAGGCTTATGCTTCTTTGACAGGTTAATTAGGGTTGTAATTGAAATGTCCCACATAAGGGCAAGCAAAGATACTCAGTTCTCCACCAAAATAAAATCAGGATCCGCCAAACACTCGAACAGGAATTACACCATCAGCAGAAATCATGACATGGAAGGGAGGAATGCAGGCTGCCAAACCTAATTAATACTGCCTATGGCAATGCTGTACAAGGCTTAATGAGACAAGGTACTCTGAGTGTCAAAAATCATAGTTCTCATTCCTCTTCAGTGCTCTTCCTTAGCCACCTGTCTTTTCACTGTCTTCTAGGCCAGAACGCCCACATCTATTTAATTTACTAGTTTTTCCCTCATCCCACACGATGTATGTGGGGGCAATGCAAAAGCAAGCTGACTAATGGGCACTAAGGTAACAAAACTGAAATTACCACTCAAGCACAACACAAAGAACTGAAATAATGGGCTTAAGAAAATGAAAACAGAATTCAAGGCAGCTACAACACTACTGATATCACAGTGCAGAGATGTGACTGACCAGTCGGATACCTTTCCTTTATAAAAAACAGATTGTTAATAGAAATAATAGGAAGAATGTTTAAACTACCTATAATTCAGTACTTGAAATCGTGCCACAGGGGAAATTATTTGTTGAACAGCAGAGAATAGGCATTAATAGAAGAAACATAAGATGGTTAAGGTATCACCTGGAGGAAGTTAGTAGATGGTTATAGTAGTATAAAAGAAAATGGAAGAAATTTACTAATGGAATTTCTCATGATTGAGCTAAAAGTTTCACTAATGATATGATGAGATAGACTCATAAAATCTGCATATGGCATACTGTTGGTAGTACTTTCAACAAAGGATCAGGATATCACACCTGTAATTCAATGAGTTGGGCACCTAGACTAAAAACAACTGATTGAAATGAACAAACATGAAACACATAGTGATATACTCCAGGACTAACAGAAAGAATTTCTGCTAGAAACTGAATATTTATTAGCTGAAAACAACCAGGGATGACAAAAGCTTGCATGTGTTAAGTGACTACAAAATGACTGAATAAAAATGTGATTTGTTTATACCAGAACAAAGGCAGTCTGCAGGTACATCAGAGAGGCACATCCAGTACCCCACTGGGTACTGTGCTGCAGTACTGGGTAACACAGCCACGGGGCCTCATCTGGAAAACATTTCATATCTCTAGACACCCATGTTCGAGAGGGAGACACATTCCAACTGCAACTGATCACTAACCCAGTGATAGTAAAGCATCTCTCATTGGTAGCATATTCTTATTTACCTCACTGTTTCATCAGTTGTTGAACTCAGGTTCATGAAGATGGTCTGAGCATCCAGGCAAGGACAGGCAGTGCATTAGGAAATATGAGACAAGTGGTCAAAAAGCTCAAGAGGCAGAACTAGCAGCTGCTCAGCTGGGTCCAAAGTCACAGAAGACATGTTTACTTATACACACAGATGCACAGTGTATAGCATATAATACAGAAAACTTTTTTTTTGCCTTAGCAAATTATTTTCTTCTATATATTTGCATTCCAAAACTTGAGTTTTGAAAGCCAGTTTGGCAACGCTGTGAGAGGCTGGCTGCTGCCCAAAAGACCCTTTATAGGCTATAAAATGTGATCAAGGGCAGGCTGACATGGATGAAAGAAAACAATTCTTGAGTTGATGGTTTCTTTCTGTTGGATTTTTGTTGAGGGAGAGTTGGACTTCACATACTACAGGAAGCTGGCTAAAGAAACTTAAGCTGAAAATATCCACTCACATATGTGGAAATATATTTGTTTCTTCTGTGGTTATGTTGTTCTTAGTCTACCAACAAACTTTGCTTTAGGATAAAACAACTAATATTAAGGGATTTTAATTTGAGAATTGCAAGCCCTCTGATTTCTAGTGTAGATAAACAGCAACATACTAAAAACAGACACATACTTTGGGAAGAAACTGATTAAACTTAGATTTATTAGAAAATTGTCTTTGGGTTAAGGCATGAAAATGGGAAGTACTAAGGTGCAATTTTAGTTGTATTTCTAACTCTGTCACAAATCACTTCCATGACATTAAGTAAATCTCTTAATCTTCCTGTGTAATGGTTTGATTCTATATAAAAAGGGAAAACAGTTGCCTACCTTTCAAGAAGGAATGGGTTTAAATAATTAATCTATGTTATGATATGATATGAGTGAACATATTCCTCAAAGAGAAGACATTATTACCACTTAAACTAAATTTTAAACCAAAAAAGTGTAAATAATTAGAAGATTAAAACTGAAAAGATTCTTGACCTAACAGAATTTGAGAGAAGACAAAAATAAATGTAAAGATGATTAAGTTTATTATAAACAGAAGTGTATGACAAAGACAGAGAGAATAGCTAATATGAATGTTCACAAGTGATGAAAGACAAACAACTCTGAAACTTAAGCTTTGAGGGCTGTACTTGAAAAACTGGTTAGGATAAAAAATAGATGCCATGTAGTTTTGTGTATACAAAAATGTCTTTCACTTCCAATGGCTGTTCCAATAATAATTTCCAAGGCTCATTAAAAAATATACTAGAACAAAGTTATCCTTCGTGTACATTTCCATTCAACTGCTTTCAAGTCAGCAGAGGCAGAGGCAGACTGTTTTCTGATTATTCTTGAGTTAAAGTGTATTTGTGTGAAAAAATTAACTGCTTGGGTTAAGGCAATGTCCATGTCTCATGTGCAGTTCACCCTTTTCTATAAGTCATTAACTGAAGCACCAGTCTGGATAAACTCTGCTATTTCAATCTGAATTCAGGGAAATGAAGTAGATGTTAGATGTGCTAATCCAAGATACACAGCAACGAAAAGCTTTGCACAAATGCAGGCACAGGCAAAGAGCATCTTTGCAATTTAAGTGCAAAGCACATGCTGACTGATGAACGTTCAGTTCACGGAGCTTTGGGTGTATTCAGGTTCAACAGAATATAGTGCTATGTAATTTGAAGAGACCTAAAAATGACAAACAAGTTCTGTTCTAAAGTTACAGCTGTAATAAAATGTTACTATTAGGTTTATGACTAAGAAAATGATACTTGTTTGATGCATTCCTTAGGTATTCCCTTGTTAATTACACAGCAACAATTTTTTGGCTGTTTTGAGTGGGGAAAGAGATGAGACTTTTGGAAGTTGGAAAGTTTATGTTTTGAACAAAGATATTTTTACAGTTCTTATGTCTTCAATCAATCTTAATACATAAATAACAATCACCCGTAGACTATCCACATGGCCAATTGATGACAGAAGGGGGGAAAAACCACTTTTGCAACAGTGGGTAGACATTCTGAACATTTACATTTGCAGAATCTAGTGTGGCTGCCTGACAGCCTACATACTGCATACAGAAAAGTGAAAGTGATTGATTCAGAAAGGTCGTTACATGGCAAAAATGCACATGTTCACTGAGAGAGTGACTGAGTCAAAAGACAGCACAATTAGAAATGAAGACAAGCATTAAAAGAGACATTTATTTTGTCAAAGGTTGGATTACTTTGCACAGAAATAGAAGATGATGATGTTGTGAATTCACTCAACTGTAAGTTTCATATTAGCAAGAAAGACTGAAGGGTCAAGTAGACACAGACAGGGTAGGACTAGAACAGGAGCTGGATAAATTACATTCTTTCAACCCATTCTAAAATATTAACTGGGATCCCTCCTGAATGTACAAAACAGAAAGGTCTAGGAAATGGGGTAATAGACTGTTAATTCAAATAACAAACAGATTAAAACTGGGGATATTACAAACATAAGGGATGCCAAAGGAAATGTAACACATAGGATTTACACAGGTGGAAAGTATGGAGAGAAAAGAACAAAATTAAATTCATAAGACAAGGTATAGCACGATTAATTAGAAGAAAATGTCCAATGCACATTTATTTTATAAAGGCATTGAGTCACTGGAAAATTTGTAATGCTAAAATGACTTTCAAATTATAGCAGACAGGAAAATGTGAATGCAAATATATATCCTCTCCACCACCATATTTGTGGTCCTTGTGCCTTGCAGTAATCAGAATGACAGAACAGAAAGGTGTTGATTCTCAAGGCCAGCTGAGCTTCAGGAAGCATGAATATGTCACCTTTATATTCAAGTCTGTTCTTTTAGTGAATGTCAGAGCAAATTCCAGGGCTGTAAATACATACATTCCCTCTTGCTTAAACAAGTCAGCTTTTCAGAGAGAAAAAGACTGCTATGTGCAGTCTCTCTGCACTTCTCTTGATGCCAGAACTGAGGTGAAACAGCTGACCAATGACTATGGGAGCTGCCCACACATACAACTGAAACTGAGCAAAACACTCATTTGCTCTGGTTAGCATTTCAGACAACTGCATTCCAGGCGTGAGATATTCTCTCCCACGGGACTGACTGCAGGCAGGGAGACCCACTGGCCACGTACATGCATGACCTGATCCCTTACATACACAGGGCTGCTGCAGTTTTAAGCTGCATATGCACACAAAGCAAACAGCAAAGCAGCATGTTTCTGTTCACATGAGGCTATGAGATTGCACTCAGAATTGCACTGCATGATGGTGTCATCTATGAATTGTACCAAAGTCAGACAAAGAAAAATCAAACTGGCTGAAGAACTGCAGAAAGTAAGAGCAGAGGAATGGTTTAAAAGAACTCGGGCATAATGTCTAAGCCTTTAACAAGATCTTTTCTTTTCCATGCATGCATTTGAAGAAAAGTTTTTCAAATGGATCAGTTACTGAAGAAACAAAAGATGTTCTCCTCTGTGATGGCAAGATCCATCTGAACTTAGTCCAGCAGCTGTTTGATCTGCCCGTTATTGAAATGAAACATGGTATGTTCTCTTTGTTCCTGGTATCTGGTTTCACCTGAGATTTTTAGTGTAAAAGAAGCATTTGTGATAGAATAATTACCCTGTACTATAGTAAATTGAGATAGCTAACTTTTTTTTTGTAAGTATGTCTTCCTTTGTCTGAAATATGGCACAGTGTCTCTTCAAATCACTTAAATGGTAAGTAACTGCAGAACTACCTATTATCAGAGTAATATGTTAGATGCCTCTTAAGAAAGGAAGGCTGAGAAAATAATCAGCACACCGTGTTACCTGGGAATAGAAAAGTTTCCTTGAGCCCTTTTGGTGTTTGCTTTGCCCATCTTTACAAGCATGTCCCAGCCCTGACGCTGAGAGTAGGTCGGAGAAGAATTAATTCTGAGAATATGACACATATGTATGTATCATGTAGCATCTGGGATTATTTTACTGTAGGTAAACAGTGAAGGTCAATATTCTAATTTGCCAGCCTCACATTTCTACCACCCACCACCGATTCCCTTGTAAGGACAGAAGCAGCTAGGGAAATCCTAGCCCCAGCCTGGTCTCTGAATTCCCTTGTCCCTGTCCCTTCGTGCATGGTACCTTCTCAGTAGTGTACATACCATTATTTTTCAGCCATTTCCCTACAATGTTTCTGATAGCTTTCCTCATCAGAGTCCACGTATATTATGATCTTACAGTACAGAGTAGTTGGTAATAATTATGATCTTTTTGCATGTTTTCCACACTGAGAGATCCATAAATTACTCCCTGTCTTACCCCTTGTCTTAGCCCCTGACAGGCTGTGACACCTTGGCTTAATCAGTATACTCTGTCTTATGAGAGAGTAATTCAACTGTTGGTGAAATAAAGAACAAAAAGAAAGTATCAGTATAAGCTGTAGTTTTCTAAATAATAGTGATTACATACCAGACCACTACATAACAGGCTTATTATGAAAATGAAACCAGGCCTGGGATGTTACTGGTCCTGGCACCAAGGACAGTGGGAAAAAGAGTTGTAAAATATGCACCATTCTGTCATTCATATTCTGCTTATCTCCTTACTATTGATGAGACCACAAGACTGAAGTAAAGGGGCTACACACAGAACACAGATCAGGGGAGCTGCCTCTATCCGAGACACATTGTGCCATGGCAGTTTTCCCCGGGCTTACAGCAGTTTCTGACAGTTCTTCCAGAAGATAGGGATATGCAGGCTTCATATTTTTGTCAGCAGTGGCTCTCACCTGTGCAGTGGAGGGGAGGCAGAGGTGAAAGCACCTACTGGGTGTTGAGGCCTGAGCGATTCCCAGCAGGCCTCTGCGATAACACAGCACAACTTTGCAGCACATGGAGCTGATCATTTTTGGCCTGCACTTCCAGCTCTTGATTTTGGAAACATGCCCGTAATGAAAAAAAAAATTTTGTCAGCAGTGGCTCTCACCTGTGCAGTGGAGGGGAGGCAGAGGTGAAAGCACCTACTGGGTGTTGAGGCCTGAGCGATTCCCAGCAGGCCTCTGCGATAACACAGCACAACTTTGCAGCACATGGAGCTGATCATTTTTGGCCTGCACTTCCAGCAGGAAAAAAAAAGTTTAGAATTCAGTATGAAAATAATAACTAATGGGCCTGAGAATGCCTATTTTGAGCTCTACAGAACAGCTGAATATTTAATATTCAATTAGCAGAACACCACTCCTCAATTTCATGCATTAGACTTCAGAGATCTCAAAAGAATGCCTCCGAACCATCCCAACATGTCCTTCTCTCTGTTCAATGTGGTGCTCAGCTTTTCTGAAATTGACTCTATTTGTCAACAGGAAAACGAAAAACTGAAACACAAATCTACAAAATTTTCAGGTTTGGGGCAGAAATAGTTATGTGACTCTTTATTAATCTCTGGCCAGTGGAAGTTTATATTCCTAAACCTTACCTTTGCCACAAGGCACAAATATTAAATGTGATGCTTAAAAATATCACTCCCATCCTTTAATGCTAGATAATTAAAGGGGATGGAATGAAGAGTGTACTTTTATTATAATGACAGCCTGGCATTTTTTACTATTAATAAGCACTTAAATATATTGGGGGGAAAAAAAAAATCACAACTCTAGGCCAAATTCATACTCACAGCAAGGCTATTAAGATCACTGGAGTTATACAAGCAATGAACTTGGTCTCATCATTTGCACTTTAAGCCCAGGACTGTAATACAATTACCTGTACTAAATATAGCCTGCCATGTAGTGTCCTGGTGTCAGCACACAGGAGTCTCTCTTTTCAGCAGGTCATCACCGTAATAATTGTGCGTGGCAAAAGGGTATCACAGTCTGCAAAAGGTTTTTCCACCACTGAAATATTTTGTGAGCTATGCTTCAAAGTAAGCATTGTTGATGACACCAAACATTTCAATCATTTCAAGTGGATGAAAAGAAGTCCCAAGAGTTTGCCAAGCTTTATCAGTTTGGATAACAATTGTAACTATGAGTTTGGACAGCAGAATCTCCACGTTCATGTCCATCGCTTATGGAATCTCAAGTCTGTCCAGAATTAGAAAGAAAGTATTAAGAGTAGAAGATTAAAGATTCATGGTTTGGAATGACAATCTTCTTATGATGTAACAGGCAACATGACAGCATGCAGTAGTGTCACAGCCTGGAAAAGTGCTTTGTTACTAGTATGGGGAGGGGAGATTTGCCTTCTCCAGGAAAATGCTTCATTTTGACTGATGAAAATTAAGCATGGTTCCTCTAGATTTTCTACATTTCCTTTTTCCACATTCCTTTTCAAAACACAGTTGGGTTTCAACTCCCAAAATTAAAAATTCAAACAACAGAACATAACAGGGCTTTCTTTACCTCAGATCCCACCTAATGCCCTTGCTCAGCAATAACAGGATCATGTGCCCTAGAAAATGTGTGACACAAAGGCTCCTACAATGCTTCTCAGTTGCCACATATTTTTTTCTTTTTCAAAAAATGTCAAGCTGAAAAAAAAGACAAATAGAGAATTCACTTTTTTCTATAAGAACTGCAATATTCAGTCCCAAATGAAGTAGATTAATCACAAGAAAAATATATATGGTACACATAGCCTCATTGTCAAGCTGCTTTGCAAAGGAAAGCAAAGATTAAAAGGGGAGTAGGTTTATTCTTCTGTTCTATGCAGTACAGAAAGTGAATCTCATTTGATGTGTTTGGTTTTTAATCTTGCCTTTTTTTCATAAAAAATTTTAAATGTCATTCAGATTTTGTTAAATCTCTTCTTTATAAGAAGACTTGATAAAAAATTATAGGACAATAAGTTTCCTTATATATTCTTCTGTAACTCATCTTTTGTAAATCATGATATCTTTTGTAAATCTTCTTCAAGCTGTAACTTCCATTTGCTGTGTGAGTTTGAAAACACACCGAACAATTTTGGCTTGACAGTAAAGGAGATGGAAATCCCTGCTTCTAGGACAAATACATCACAATAATTTTCCTTGCCAAGTATTTCATGTTTTATGATCTCTTCAGCATTTGGGTAGAGCAGGTGAGCAGAAAGGACAAGCAGAAGTAGATGTCACTAGTACAAAAGTCAGCACTGAAAGGTTGGCTGCGCTTTCAGAAAATGGAGATTCTTACAGAAGTAGCAAAGATGCACCTTGGTTTTTAACTTAATTTAAATAAAGATAAAATGCCTCAAACTTTTTGAGACCTTTCGTTTAGCTCTCCTTCACATTCCCACAAAGGTGTGTTTAGCACGGATTGTCAGAGCTTAATGGCATTAGTGTAATAGGGCTTTAGTGCACAAAAAGAAAGCCTGCTCTGCTCCTGTGCTGGCTGACTTCTTAAAACCTGCTTGGACATTTTACGTAACCAGAGCAGGACACTCATTTTCTTTTTTTGCTTAATTTTTACAGGCTCTTCTTGGATTGTCCTGACTGCAGACAAGGACGGCTTTGTGCCATTAATATTCAAAGCAACACAAGAGATAATCATAAGGGATGGAACTGACAGTTCAGAAGTCTGCGGAGGTCACTCCTACAAAAGAAGCATTTCAGTGCGACCCCCGAGCAGGGTGACATAATTTCTGAGCAGAGAGCACTAATGACATTCTTTTCTAACACAATACAGAGACACTCTGCAATGTCAGAAACTGAAAGACTAGAAAGCTGTCTTCACTACTTCCAATGTATTATAACAGTAAAATCTGTGGCTCTGTAGCTAAATCCCAGGGTTGGCTGGACCCTCATGGTTTCTTCTGAAGGATGAGACCCACAGTGAAGTTTATCACAGCAGCTTTTGCTAATGCCTGCCAGTGGCCTGAAGTGGATAGACCAGCCTGTACTTTAATTGTGGTGTATCGTCCACACTAAAGCTGAAGATAATACAACTGAAATAAAAACATTAAAGAAAACTAGCAAGTGAAAAAAAAGAAGAAAAAGGCTTCAGGCTCTCTTTGCTGTTCCAGTTGGAGCCCATGGAAACCTGCAATGTTTTCAGAAATACTTAATTTTTATATGAAAATGTTCAATTACTACAAAGGCTGCATCATTATCTCCTGTGTCTTCCTACGCAGCATGTAGATTTATACATGCACACAGAAGAGAAAGAAAAAAAACCTTTCAAGGTCAATTAAGGATCAAAGACATTGAACGTAAATTTGATTCAGCTAAATGTAAGATGTCTACGCTGAACTTGTCATCTAGACTTCTGTATGATCAGTCAGAAAAAGAAGAGGACTTCTACAGCAGATTACTCATGCCCTAACACTGATTTCTAAAACTAATTGTGGTGAATTGTCCCTATTAAGTAAGCAAAGAAGTGCCTACTCCTTCCCACTGGCTGCAAAAGCAAACTAGGGTGACTGGTTTAAACACGAACATTTACATTTAGTCAGATGAACTTCACCCCCAGAGACAAGAGGCAACACAGATACATCTGAAAATCAAACAGACAGATTTATGAACATTAAACTACTGTGATTACAGTGACAGAAATAGACATGAGGTAAGAACTGAGTGAACTTTCTGTCTGCCCCAGAATGTGAAGCGATGGGTGAAGTGCAATGAGCAGCCACGAGTGTGAGGCCCAGCACTCGGCACTGCTGGGCAGGCCCCAGCAGACACAGAGGGGCATGGCTGCTCCACCCTCTGTGTCCAGGGAGGCAGGAAAGGGGTGACACCCACTTCAGCTGCTATTAGTTAGTTAAGCTAACAAGAGGAAATGGGCTGAAGTTGCACCAGGGGCGGACTGGATTGGATGTTTGGAAGAATTTCTTTCCTGACAGAGTGGTGAGGCGTTGGAACAGGCTGCCCGGGGAGGTGTGGAGTCCCCATCCCTGGAGGGGTTCAAACAACATGTACCTGTGGCACTTGGGCACATGGCTTAATGGTCATGGTGGTGTTGGGTGATGGTTGGACTTGATGATCTTAGAGTCTTTTCCAACCATAATGAGTCTATGATTCAGACTTATTTTTCGTACAGTGCATTTTGGGCATTGTTAAAGCTCCCTGCCTGGGAACAACAGCAAGGCCACTAACAGGGCACGTGGACGCTAAGATCCCGTTACAGTCCTTCACCCCATACCAGGGCTGGACTGAGCAGGTAGATCTCGTCATGGGTTTGGAGCTTTGGCGTTAGTAACATTCCAGTGATGCAGCCAGAAATCTCATGAGGAACAGTTTCAACTCATTGCAATAAATAATGTCCTTCTCATGCAAGTATCCTCCCAGAGACAGAGGAACCATCATTCTAAATCACCTAAAACCACGGGTATGCAGTGCAGCTGAGTATATTTGTACCACCTTGTCTGCAAAGACCTTTCCAAGCAGCCCCGAGGAGCATTCCTGTTTGTAAAAAAAAATAAAAATAAAAAAAATCTGTATTTTAACTATTAAACACATCTGTTACTTTATAGAGATTTGGGTAATTTGACTGCCTGCTACTTTGCATTAAAATTGTGTTCAAATAGATATTTGTATTATTACTGCTTTAAAATTTTGGGTGAAGTCACGCTTTCCTTCACTGAAATCAATACAAATAATTGAAATCAAATAAGTAATGCAGAGGTTCACAGACTTAGTATGGTGAGAGAAGACAATATCAGATTTCTAAGTGACCCAGCACATTTCAAAGCAGCATATGTTTCTAATCCTGCAGATACACCAGAACAACATCCTTGTGTCTCACAACAGTAGCTGGTATTTACAATACTTATGCTATGGCCAAGTGAAGTAAAACTTAATTACAAGTAACTAAAATGATGGGGGGATATATTTTAAAGCACTACTTAGGCTCAACTAAAGGAAGAACTAAAAGGAAATTTTTCTCAGAAATATTGTCTTCTGCAGGTCATTGTCCCATAGTTTGGCCCACTTGAAATCAAGCTACTGAAAAACAAAAATGTATTACATGGAACAGTCCTGCACTCTAAACATATGAACTTCAGGAAAAAGGGGTTGATATCACACCAAGACACTTTTATTGGTACTGTATAGTTTCTTTGAGCTCATTATATACATTATTCATATGGAATTCCTTGTTGCTATAGAAATACATTCCACCTTTTGTAATCTTCATGCCCTAGTGCTGTTGCAACAGCCAGAAGGGGAATTCTGAGAAGGTGAAAATCTTAACTAGCAGAGATCAGCAAGTATCTAGACATCAAAGATGTCTCAGAACTTACAGTGATCACTGGACATTTCATTGTCAGTCTGTCACACTACCATTTTAATTTTTCATGTATTACTCTTCTATAAAACCATCTGAATGTTGAGAAGATCAGGAGTGAAAGGAGCTTCTTTGAAAGGCTATCAAAGTTCGGTTTGGCTTGGTTTGGTGGAGATAAGAAGAAGCAAATAAACTTTTAGATGATGAAACAATTAGTTTCAGGGAATAACTGGCTGTAAAATTCAAGAAATTTAGTTCTGTGATGCTTGATGAATTTTTTGACCTGTTATACTTTGGTGACATTGGTTTCCCTGCTGTGTGATTCAAGGGTTTTTGAACCTAAGCAGCAACTCATCTGCCTGAAGGTGCTATCATTACGCAGTACAACTTGTCTGGTAGTAAATGAGGACTCCAGTTCATCCTGTTGGGACACTTACAATTTAATAGGAAGGCTTAGGAAAAATATACTGTCTATCAATGAAAATTGTATGATGCCAAAGAATAGCACTGCCCCTTCCCCATCTATGAACACACTATTATGTACATCTATTTGAAAATAAGTGTTTAAATCACATACATGCATTTAAAAATGGACAACTATTGACTGAAGAAATATTTGTTTTCAGGTAAGGACTTAGAATAGTGCAGAACTATCTTATATAATGTCTATGGCAGGGCTGTAAAGTTAAAATTGAAAGTAATAAAAGCCCAGGAAGAACCGTGGGAGAGATTTATGCAAAGCAGAGTATAAATTCTCAGCTTTGGTTTAGGACAGAGAACAGATGGAGAGCCAGTGAAGATGAGAGACACACGACGACTGCTCTGCTAAGCACAAGATGCAGAGAAGGTTTTTTGCACAGTGATAAAAGGCACGTGGAAAGAGAGAGGGACTTTGTACTAGATGAGTTGAGCACACAGTAGGCTGTGAAAAGGAGACAAGCATAGACTCGGGTGCATTCACCATCCTCCAGAAGTGCTGTTTTATTAGGGCCAAAATCAATTCGTTTAGAAAAAGGAGAGTTGTTCACATCACCTAAATTTTATGATGGTGCGAGGGCCCTCTTTTAGGCTGCTTATTTCACCAGCAGAAAGGACTGGCTCCTCTGGAGGAATAAGGAGACTACTGGTGCTAGGTTCCTAGCCAGAGTCACCCTGAAGGGGAGTCTGTAGCTAGGAGCTCACAGGAGAAGTCAGAGCAGAATGACTACACCCAGTGTGCCCCATACCAGTGGCACTCAGAAGACTGAATGGTGTACAGGCTCCTCCAGAACATCTGCCCTGTGGGAAATAAACAACACACCAGAAAGTCTAAATTTCAGTGTTACTTCCTCTGTTATCTTTATCCAGTACATTTATATGCATCCTAGTCTACTTTTAGGAGTTGATATATCTTTAAAGTACAATCTGCTCCAAAGTAAAAAAACTTACCTTACTTTTTCCATAATTTTGCTGCTAATATGCAGCATTTACACTTCATGGTTTCTTGTCTTGACCCACTTCTTGAGAAAATGCTTACAACAGAAGTTCTGTATGCCGGACAGGTTTTTTCTTTTCTGATTTTGGAAAAAAAAAAAAAAAAAAAAAGAAAAAGGCAAGAAGAGTAATAATACAATATAAAAATTAAATGAAACAAAATCAAAGTCAGCTTAAATTCTACTGGCCAATCTATGATGCTGACTTTGCACAATGAAATATTACTTTTATAATCTTCATAACAGGTAAAAAGTGAGACATCACTGCAGGAAGTGTATAAAGTAGGCCCCACATCACCCTCAACTACATAGTCCCTTTTTTCCTCTATTACTCCAGACTCGTATTGTCTATACTCATGTGAAAAATCTTAAGTATCAATTTCCTTTAATGCATTTGTAACCACTGAAACATTATGAAACGCATCATCCTAAATTCCTTTCCCCCGATTCTCATTTTTATCTATGTTTCCTCAGTTTGGACAATTATTATATTTTTAGCCATTTTTAATTTCAGTTTTTCTTATATTAATGGAAACCACAAACACTGGACCATTTTCCCCATCCAATACATAGCTGAAGAGTCTTTCTCTCTACCCCAAGACAGTGCTAATTATTGCTAAGTAACTCCTGACAGCTATTTTTCTAACTTGTTCTTAAAAAGCCCCAACATATAGTACTGGATTGCAATTACAAAACCAGTCCTTTAGACCTGGACGCATCTGACCTGATATTTGAGCATGTGAAGTCAAACAAGGTAGGTCGTAGAGGTCATGGAATTGCACACATGAAAGGCTCAATTTACTTGCCATTGTCCCATACAACAGACATTAACCTATATAGCGGCGGTTTATACGTTAATAGTAATTTTATATGGTTTTATATATACATTAGTCAATATTATGGCTTCATTTCTCTCTCAGACTGAGGTGATTTCACAACCATTACATTAAATGCAAGCTCACTTTGCTGAGATTCAGGACTCCCCTACTGTGCTATTATCTAAAGGACAAGTAGAGGATTGCCAGTATCTGCCAGCTAATCACCTTTGGGTACCCCCCAGGAGTTTCCAAACTGCTCAGTGCCATCCAGCCCTCGCTTGCAGGAAGCCAACACTGTCCATGAACTTGACGCTCCCCTTTCCTCCACTATCATTTGTCACAGAAGTGTGAACAGCCAGGTGTGATCAAATGTTGGGAGGCACGTGGTGCCAAAGGCACCAACTGGCCAGAAAGTCTTCCTGCACAGGAGGTGACATTTCCAGCGTTACACGGACTTGCCAGTTAAAACCATTAGTACTCGAGAACCTCTGTCTTTTGGCAAGGGTCCATCCCACTTGTTGGCAAGTGCTGTGATAACTTAACAGACCAGGGGCACACAGCCAGCAGAGCAGAATTTCCAAACCCTGCAGGGTGAGAAAGAACCAAAGCTCCAGACAAATGCAAGCTGGTAGCTCACTTCAGAGACAACCTTCACTTCCTTCAAATCAAATATACTTAGGACGTTTCAAAAGGCAGTACAGAAAGACACAGTCCATAAACATTGTTTTAAAAATTAGTACAAAATGCAAAATAATGTACTAATTTCAGCAATCAAACAAAAACCCAACCCCTTTGCCATGTAAGAAAAGCTCTAGTGTCCTAACTGAAATTTAGCAGTGGGATGCTGAGATGAAGTTTTCCAAAGTAATACTGGTGAAAGGCCTTCTCATCCTCCACTGGTCCCCTGTTCATTCATCCTACAGTCTCTGGATGGAAATGTATGGACCCCAAAATTCATATGGCTAAAAAGAGCTACCAAAACATTTTGAAGTGGATCATTTTCTCAATTCAAGCACCAGCTCAGCTGCACAGCTGTGCCAGCACAGTGGAGAAGGCATCGTGAATCTTGAGTGACACCACAGAGTTACCAACATGCCCATTGCTGTCACAAAGTAATACTGGTGAAAGGCCTTCTCATCCTCCACTGGTCCCCTGTTCTTTCATCCTACAGTCTCTGGATGGAAATGTATGGACCCCAAAATTCATATGGCTAAAAAGAGCTACCAAAACATTTTGAAGTGGATCATTTTCTCAATTCAAGCACCAGCTCAGCTGCACAGCTGTGCCAGCACAGTGGAGAAGGCATCGTGATTCTTGAGTTACCAACATGCCCACTGCTGTCACATCTCATGCCTTTTATCCATCAGTGAATTAACAAACTAGTCACAAGTGGATTTGTAAGTATGATGGTAATTGTTCCCCTTTTTATCCTTCCTTCAGAAACTGAGTTCCCCTAAAAATAAGTCAAATAAGTCCAAAAAAGTAAGGTCAAAATACTGTCTCCACTGCAAATTACTGTAAAATCTTCTCTTGAACTTCAAACAAGCCACGATTCCATACTCTGTTTGTAAATACTCTTCTGCTCATGTGACTTACACACAACTGTCATCTCTGTTTCCATGTCTACCTTTCCTTATTAACATTTTATTATTTTATATCAATGATATTGTTACCAACACAAAATGGAAATGCACTGATCTTCATTGATCCCCTGTTATCTCTAAATGCTTGTACCTGTTAATAGCAGAGCAGAAACCTGTGCATGACAACAGTGTGCCTGAAATGCAGGCTTAACCTAAGCAGCAGCAGAGAAGAAAGCAGATTGCAGATTAGTTACAGAAAAGGAAAACAGAAAATGTGGAGCAACGGTGTCTACACAGGGCAGCACGACTGAAAGGGAGTTCCAGGTGCCTACTAGAAAGATTAAGATTTGAACAATCACTCTCAGATGATATTGATAAACATCTGTAAGGATGTGATTTGTATAGCAGCTCGGTTCTGGACTAACCACAGTTACAAGGAAGTGTAATTTAAAATAAATTATTTGTCCTGAAGAGGTATGCCTGAAAAAGTCCTTGGGAAGATTGTTCCAAAGGAGCACTGTGATATCAAAAAATCTTTATTTACAACATAACTGTTCTACCCAAATCAGTTATAAAATGGAAAGGCCATCTCATTTTTAATGTACATGATGTTATTTTGGGTTTGCATGTTATATATATCTGCGACACCACAAACTGTAACTGGTCAGGAGACTAATTTTCACTTCCTAGCACTTTCACAGTGGTACAGGTATGTTGGTTCGACATAGATCTTTATGCTAGTGGACTGGAAGGTGCATTTTCCTGCCCCAAAGCAAAGATTTGGACTATTTACAGCTTATGTCCTTTGCCCTTTGCAACTGTCTCTTAAGTACCTGAAAGCTGTTGTGCCCCTTACGCCTCCCTTTAGTCTCTTCCCTAAGCAAGGCCTCTCCTTCAGTTTCTCTGCCAGGTACCCACCCAGGGCCTCTTGTTGCTCTGCCCCACACTAGCACTCTGTACCTCTCTTAAGCTGCAGCAGAGTTAGCAGAATTAACAGTTAAGGCCTGTTTCAGACTGCTGTAGGTTTTTACACACAGAAAAAGTAAGTAGTCACAGCACGGAGAACTGCAGGAGGGGCACAAAACATGCCTGTAGGAGTTTTCCCCATTGCCCATGCCTTCTTCCCAGTGTAGGTAATGATCAGGTGTTTGAAAACAGATTTAGACAACAGCCTGCATCTCCTTTGTCTCTACAACAGCCAGCAGAGTTTTGGACCTGCTGAGTCCAGCTGGCCAAGGCAGACTTCAAGAGACATGGATTGGCAGCTGATTTAGGAGATGAGCATGGTAGCTACTGCTGCAGACAAAGGCAGTAATTCCTACTCATTTTGTCGTTGTCCTAATCCCACAGATTTTCAGTGATCCTCTCCATTCCTCCAAGCCTGGAGACACAAGGAGCCCCATGCAAGACCTTGCACTGTAGAGCACAATATTCAGTTTTGCCAACACTATGGAAAAACTGTGACCCCTTCTGGCTTTACTCAGCCAAGGAGAACAGACAAGACATCATGTGTCTCCTGCACCAGGATCCTGCCCACACACCCCACAATGACACCTGCCTTCTTGTAACAGCGTGACACCGACTCGGGTCTAGGGGACTTTCTGAGCAATGGCTCCTCCTACATTACCTTTATTACTAATCACCTCTCAAAATTAAGAAGAAACATTTTTAATCTAATAACCAAAAGCACATAAAATATCTGTACCTTTTAGCTGCTGATCTTAGGCTTCACCACATCATGGTTTAGGGGTGTAAATTACACAACAGTGTCAAGTTTTCCCTTTCAGAAACATGATGATGAGAACAACTTTCTCCTTCCGTAGTGTCCCTTGTCTGGACTAAATACATCTTTT
Organism: Merops nubicus; assembly: GCF_000691845.1. Taxonomy (NCBI): domain Eukaryota; kingdom Metazoa; phylum Chordata; class Aves; order Coraciiformes; family Meropidae; genus Merops; species Merops nubicus. The sequence continues at coordinate 4,026 of NW_008586574.1, read as the reverse complement.
CAAAATGACACTTAGGAAGTTAACAGGATGTATCTTCAAATTATTATTTTTTCCCTTAGAATGTCATCTTCTTTGAAAGTATACATATAAGAGCAAATTTTAAAATCTACAGAGTGCATCCTGACTACAGCATGTCTGCCCATTACAGCTGTTCCCCCTTTTCTCCCTGCCATTCCTCCCCTCTAACAGGTACTCATAACTCTTCTTTCTCAGCCCGCCCTATGGTCTTACTCATGCTCTGTTGCAAACTAATTTGAAAAGCAGATGCCCAAATGATACAACAAATTAAGTTATGGGAAGGCAAATCTGTTCTCAGTGCAGGGACTGAGGGCAGGTTTGAGAGACTGTTCAGTGTTTAGATAAGCCTAACCCATGTAAGCACTTTTTATTTTTAAAAAAAAAAATGGCAAAATGTGTGTTTTAAATGAGCACAGCCATACCAAACAATTTCTGTAATGGCAGCTTTTTAAACACTTTTCCTTGTATAATTTCATTGCCCCACTTTCTACCTTATATACATCTCCTAAGGGGTTCTGCATCACTGAAATCCCTGAAGTCCCAGACACATCATATCTATCAGCAGTAAACAGCTTGACAAGTCTGGGGAAAGAAAAAAAAAAAAAGGAAAGAAAACAAGAGATGTTTATTTGCATTCCAGCTACTGAGGAATAACTCCACATCGTGGTGTGGGGATTAGCCACAGCTAGTGGCTGCTGGCCAAAGAGCCTACAGACATTTTCAGGCTGTTCTACATCACAAAATAAACAGCCTATGATTATGCAAATAAGAGACATGCTGTTGGGCATGGAAATAAATGCCTAAGTGTAATAATAGCTGCCTACACACCATCCTGGCACTCTGGAGGCTGAGACAATTCCTTTTCAACCAAAATATCATACAAGTGACCATACTTTACAGATTTGCAAATAACTACAAGTTTTGGTGATATTTTTGGTTCATTTGTAGTACTCAATTAGCATTTATACCTAAAAGAGAATTTACCCGATGAACATAAAAGTCTTTATAAATCCTTGCATAATTACAAGCATAGGAAAAATAAATATTTAATGTGAAAATCTATTTGGGGGAATACTTAAATAGAGGTCTCTCCACCTGATGAAACAATTTTAAAATGTTTATTTCTGTATATTAATATGGATGGTGGGTTTAAATTTATATGAAAAGAGAAAAAATGTGAAATCATGACCATTAAACAAGATTCTTTGTGAGACTCCAGGAATAAAATCATACTCTGTGAACTGTTACTGTCTAGTAAAGCCCAGACACTGAATAAAAACACTACGTGGCTTGCCTTCCTGCTTAAACACAGCCCCAGAAGTTTCCTTATTTATAGATGGCTTGAGAACACTTTCAAACCGCATCATCATCAATCTAAAAAAATCACAGGACATATCCTTAGTGCCTTAGGAGGCATATTTTTTGTTTGCTTTTATTTCTTATCCACAGGGAGAATGAGATTGAAAGCACAGGACCAGCACCCCAGGCACCTTCTCTGCCAAAAAATGATGAGACACAGTGTCGAGTGCTGAAGCACAAGAGATCTTGCAGAGAGTAGGGAGCTGAAATGGAAAACTGGAAACCAACCCTTACAGAGCCACCAGGTATGACATGGGTGCAGGCCAGAGAGAGCAGAAAGACCTCGTGCTGTTAAGTTCTTGTAGTTTTGGGTTATTCTCTCTCCAGTGGCGCCCTGTCTGTTGTTAATGGAAAATGTTGAAAAAAAACCAAAAAAATAAGAGAGGAGAAATCAAAACTGTGTTGTTCACTTTCTGACAAATTCTCCTACACCTGAGGGCATGTTTTTGTGGAGCAGCACAGAAAACTGGTGTTTGGGTCCACTGCTTTCCTTCTGAACTAAAAATGGAACCTTGGAAATCTATTGCTTGCCTCAGATCTGCTGTTTATTTATTTACAGAACGCACAGCATCAACTGCCTGAAGCTGGCAGAAAGACTTTTCACCTCAAAACCACAACGTGTCAGTCAAGTCCTATTCTCCACCTCTAGCTGTCTCTATCCCATGGTCACTTCTCCTTTGCTGAACAAGCTTCCAAAGGAACCTGCAAACTTCTTTCCATTTAAATGGAAGGAATTTCTTTTACACAAACCCTGTATAAACCAGGTATAACTCTGTAAAAGAAGAGTTATTACTCCTTGCAGCCTTCTAAAACAAACAGACCTATCTTTCAGCATTTCACAGGTGCCCTGTCAGGTATAAAACAGTCAAAATTATGTTTAGCTTTTTTAGATAGTGGCAGTACATGGAATTTTACCTTGTATCCCACAGATGCACAGATAGACTCACCTATAGTGCATCACGGGCCATTGAATTTCATCTAAAATCCTCTCACTGACCTCAGAAATTTGTCCGTGACTGAAATAAAATCTGCATTTCAATAATATGTCCCTGAAAGTCACCCAGTTTTAAGCTGAAGATGCACACAGAGGACCTGCTCTGTTGGTAGGTTGTTCCAGTGATTTCAAACTCACAGCTGTGTCTCACAATTTGAATTTGTCCACAGCTCTTGTTACACTTTCCCTCACTAACTTCAAGAACTCTTCTGTTCTGATTTTTGTCCTCTGTAAAGGCACTCATGCCATATAGCCAAGTCACCACCTAGTGTTCTTCTCTGGGTGTTTGAGCTACTCACATATTTGACCTTGCAACCATTTCAAGCATTTTTTTTCCCTTACCTTTGGCAGATCTTTAAGGTGCCCTTTCCAGGGTTACAATATCCTATCAAAACTATGGCTCTCAGAAATTGTATGAGGATCAGAGTGCTCTGCAGTACTGAGTAGTGACAGTGATACAGTCTTACAATATAATTAACTTTAAATAGGCCTCAGAGGCTTATAAGAAGTTATGCCAAATGCAATAAATCATGATCAAAGAGGTCATAGTGGAGTAGTTCTGCATTGTATTTATAGGCTTTCTTCACTTAAACGTGACCTCCCAAGGCAAAGAAAACCAAACACAAACCAAAGCAGGCATATATCTCATTTTACATTGTGAAGGATCCTCCAGGCTTTGCTTTCAGTCCACTGTCATATCTGCCAGGCCATAGGAACTACACCCAGCCCCAGAGGGGTGAACTGACCCCTGGCAGGATTCACTGAATCATAGAATCACTTTGGTTGGACCAAAGACCTTTAAGGTCATTGAGTCCAACCATTAACCCTACTCTGCCAAGGAAGACCAGGCCAGTCACACTGCTGATGTCCTGGTCAGCAGGCAGCCCTCATGTGATGGGACAGTCCACACCAGGGACTCAATGTCCTCCCACCTGACATGTCTCCTCTCACCTTTGGTCCCTTCTTGGACACCCCTTGGTTTTTTCCCAGTGCCTTTGAAGGCCTCCATGTATTACAGAAGTGTTCACATGCCCACCATACAACAGGCACCATTTTTTTTTTCCAGTTAGCAGAATAGCTGCTCTTCCTCTCCACTGACTGAAGTAAGATCTTTAGAATTTTTCCTACTTACATAGTTCCATCATCCTTCGTCTTACCTGCACCTGGTTCTGCTGTCTTCTGCTGGCTTCAGATGGAACACAGTTCCTTCCTTGAAGGTCCTTTCATTGAACTACAGGTTTGGTTGGGTTATCTCGTTGTGCAGACTCCCAGCACTAAGCCCTCAGCACTCACTCACTCGTGCTGAGCAAAGGCACATGCACTACGCAGAGCAAAACAAGTCTCAATCCCACCGGGTGTCGGGCGATGGCACAATTAATTCTATTATTGTAAGAAAGACATTGAGGCGCTGGGGTGGGTTCAGAGAAGGGCAATGAAGCTGGTGAAGGGTCTGGGGAACATGTCTTCTGAGGAGTGGCTGAGGGAACTGGGATTGTTTAGTCTGGAGAAGGCTGAGGGGAGACCCTATTGCCCTCTAAAACTCCCTGAAAGGAGGTTGTAGTGAGGGGGGTGTTGGTCTTTTCTCCCAGGTAACTAGTGATAGGACAAGAGGAAACAGGTTTCATTTCTGCCAGGGGAGGTTTAGGTTGGCCATT
>NW_008586573.1:0-9051 GCF_000691845.1 Merops nubicus | reverse complement strand
AGATTCCCGAGCGGGTCTCCCCGCCTGAGCCCACACCCTGGGGAGTGGGCTGGGCGCTCGGGACGGTGAGAGCCAGCAGGTTTTGGGCTGGAAGAGGGGTTGTAGTCAGTGGTGCTCCCGGTTTGGCTCCGCATCGACGGATTCTCGAAAGCCACGTGGAAAAGTGTTTTGCTGCTGCACTTTATAGCCAGATCCTGGGATGTCTGCCCAAAAATTGGCTGTTGTCTAAGGCACGAGTATCACCGTGCCAGCGGTGCCCAGGCTAATACAGTGAAGATGTTGTGGCACACGAACCCGGGGTGTGGCAGAAAGCCAGCAGCTCCGAGGTGGGCTCTAGGGTCATACTGTTATCCAGAGATGCCTGCCTCTCTGGGTGGCAGCTGCTTCTGCTGTGCCTGTGTGAATGAAATGTTGAATTTTTTGCACCTCTTGTTCTATTTGGGTGACCTGTTTAGTGGTTTCTGGCCTGATATTGCACCAAATGCTGTGAGCTACATATATTCCCCCCTCCCCCCCAACAACAATCACAACAGCAGCAAACAAAAGCCCAAACACCTCTTTTTTGTGGAATTCATAGTCAGTGATTTTGCCTTCTTAACCACAACAGGAAAATGCTGTGGGAGCATTTCATTTAACCTGAGCTTGAGGGGGCAAAAGTTAGTGTCCTTACTATGCAAGTACCAGCTGCAGTGCTCTGTGAGTAGCTAGGGCAGTGATTTTGCTGGTCAAACGCAGGGTGTCTGCAGGGCAGCTAGAGAACAGATATCAGAATTCTGTGAAGGGCAGCAGATAGGATCAGTGCGTATTTGTCTGGTAGGTGGTACAAGTTTATGTTGTTGGCCAGAGTAATTGCATTTGCTCTCTATGTGCTTCTCATGGCTCTCAAACCACTGAAAACACACCTGCCAGAGTCTGCTTGGTGACCTGTGCTGGATGTACATGCTGATCTCTTCCTCTTGAGTATCATGTGGTTTTGTAACACTCTGCAAAATCTTGTTTGTGGCTCCCTTGTTGAGAACAGGGTTACTACAATAGTTGAAGCTATCTGAAGTTTCTCCTTCCTGGCAGATTTGGCTGGGAGTTAACATGCCACTGAGGTGTTCAAGATAAGGCTGAATGGTGTAAAAAGACTAAGTTCTAAGACAAAGAAAAGTTAGGAAGCCTATTAGTCATGTGTGCCATGTCTTGGAGGAGCTGTCCTGCTGCCCCAGAAGATGCTGCAGAATTGGAGATCAAAGTGGTAGTCACATCAAGGAAGCCCTCAGTGACTGTCTGCTCTACTCTGTCTCTGTGGTGCTGTTCCCACTCCCATGTGGAGTTCTTCATAGCAAAGCAGTGAGAGAAATTTTCTGATAGCTGTCATACAACCTGATGAAAATCCCAGCTGGAAGGGGAAAGAAATTGTGGAAGTCTACAAGACAGCATTTCATTCTGCCTGCATAAATTCCAGCTTACATCAGCTGGAGAGGCACTTAACTCTTGCACTATCCCTCCCTCAATTTGTAAATCAGCCTGTGCAGCTCTGGTAAGACTGATGAGTAAGCTCTGGGACCACATTGGGTTGGAAGGCCAAAAGCAAGGGTGCACTGGAATGATTGCAAGAGTGGTCTGGAATCATTGCAAGGACACAGCACAACTCAGAGGAGTGAGGCTGGCCGTCTGTCCAACCCTGTGATACTAAAGAGATAATAGAGGTCATGATGCAGAGACAGGTATTTCCTGGACAAGACTAGAAGGCTGGGAGGGCTCTGGGTGGACAGGGGCTGTGGAAGCAGCCAGCGAAGCCCTCTAGGAAGTGTCAGAAGCGTCTCACCTTCAGGTGAGGTTCTTTTCTACAAAAGCTTTTTGGTCACATCCTGTACCAACTGCAGATGTTACGGGAAAGAGCATCTCAGCATCAGGAATAGCACTGTTTGGGTGCGGTGGGGCTTGTACCAAGTGTTTGTAGTCAAAACTCCTTTGCTTCTCTATTTCAGCCATTGGTAGCAGGTGGATGGTGTTTCCAAGTGTAGTGCTATCTAAATTATCCCAGGTGTCACTCCCCTAAGTTGTAGTACGTTACCTTCTAAATTCTTGCTAAGTAAGCTGCTAGCAAATAGAACAGCGTGTTTAATGCTGTTTAGTTCTCTGGGCTCTAATGTTTGCAAAGAGACCGATATTTTAAAGCCAAAGAGAAGCTCTTAGGCTTCTGTGAAATGGCTCTGTCTGCAGCATGAAATTCCCAAATGAGTATTTTTCAAGTGCATGTATTTTTCCTTTCTTTATTCTTCCTTTCTTGGCATTTGCCAAAAGGCTATGCAGAAATTGTTTCCCAGCATATAGTCTTTCACATTCATTGAAACTTAAGACACGTGTAAAGACCACCTTTACCAATAAGTGTGGAGGAGCCTGTTTGTTGCCTGCCCTGAACATCTATATGCTGAGGTGAGTTTTATTCAGTGTGGACAATCTCAGGAAGACACTAAATACTCCAGAGTGCCAGACATTGTAGGTGCATTTGTTGGTTCAAAGTCTGCACCAGGACATGGAGATCAGTAGCAATATGTGGAGTTCTGCGGAGAATCTTTCGGGTTCTGCAGTTTACACAGTGGGGCAAGTGGCATCAAAGTGTCACTAACAAGGTGAGCTGCTCGATTTCATGTTATTGTGCATACAAGGGCTAGGGAAAATGGTCAAAATGCACACTCAGATGCAGTTCTTTTTGTCACTGTGAGAAGAAGGGACTCTAGGAAAGCTAAGTCAGGAAATTAAGAGGGGACATGCTTCTGTGCTGCCAGTTCTTGTCTAGAGAGACAGAGCTAATGGGATGAAAGCCTTCACACACTTCCACACAAGTCTATTTTTAGAAGAGAAAGCTATTCAGGAGAGGATGTATTGATTTTCTCCTTTCCACCTTGAACATTCTGTTATCGCTTCTTTGGTTTGTGTGTAATGGGCCATACACAAAGATACTTTTATTTCTATTCTGCTCTAAGTACATGAGCCAAGAAAGGATGTAGGGCCTTTGCTAAAATGATTGTCATTTGGTGCCTGAAGTCTGTGTGCGCTATGTCCAGAACCTCCTAATTTAAAACTAATTCAGATGTAAAGCCTTTTACATCTGCAAGAAACCAGAGCACAATGATGATGTAATGGTACATGCCAGACCTGCAGTGATTTCAGAACAAAAGTCATGCTGGTATTGAAAGCTAACAGCTGGCCATGCCCTGCAGATGGGCTGAGGAAAGGCTAGCAGTGAACAGCTAGCTTGTGCTTAAGATCCCTTGTGACTTCTGGACAGCAGTTGCATGTGTGGCCAAGCTAAGAGAGACAAAGGGACCATCTTCATGAGTACCTGGCAGCAATGAGCATGATCTGGTAGCACTTATCACCCTACTCCACTGGCATTTGTGTCTGTTCTCAGGCAAAAGACAAGATGTGCTTCCAGCTCCCTTGGTCTGGCCAGGTGTTACTTGGCTTTCTCGTAAAAATGCCGTAAGACACATTCCTCTGGGCCTCTTGGGAGACAGCTGTGCTAGGTGCTTGCTGTGGAGGGTGTAACTCATTTGGAACTTCAGGTTCATCCTTCAGCTGGCCAGCAGCCACTGCTCTCTTCCTCTGTTTTTCTGCTGCAACAAAGCCTTGTTCTGGGACTGGGCTTGGAACCACCTTAGAATCATAGAATTGTGTTGGTTGGAAAAGACCTTTAAGAACAACAAGTCCAACCATTAACCCTGCACTGAGAGGTCATCACTAAACCATGCCACTCAGCACCACATTGTCACCGCTTTTACAGTTGTCCAGGGATGGAGACTTTGTCACTGCCCTGGGCAGCTTGGCCCAGGCCTTGACAACTCTTTTGGGGAAGAAATTATTCCTCATGCCCAACCTACACCTCCCCTGGTGCAACCTGAGGCTGTTTCCTCTTGTCACTTTTTCCTTGGGAGAAGAGCCTGACAGCACCACTGCCCCACCCCAGCTCCAGCCTCTTTTCAAGGAGTTTTCAAGAGCCAGAAGGTCTCCCTTGGGCCTCCTCTTCTTCAGGCTCAACACCCCCAGCTTGCTCAGCTGCTGCTCACAACACTTGTGCTATAGACCCTTCCCCAGTTTTGTTGTCCTTCTCTGGACACACTCCAGTCCGTCAATGTCTTTCTTGGGTTGAGGAGCCCAGTAATGAGGGAAAGGGGAGCATTGGAGGACTCTGGTAATCAAGTACAGGTCCCTGCTGCTTGTAGGAAGCCTCATCTGTGTGCAGCAGTTTTGTCAGGCAGGGCGCAGTGAGTGGCACCACAGCCTGAAGAAGGCTCTCTCCTGTCTTCCCTGGGTTGCCAAGGGCTCAAAATTCTGCTGTTTTTGACCTATGGCAGGTGGAAAGGTGTGGTGTATGATGTTTGTTGTTGTTGATTTTTTTGTTTGTTTTTTTTTGTTTGTTTTGTTCCCCCCCCCCCTTTCTGGCAGTAGATATTTGTGGGTGAAAACCTGAGATTCCAATAGCATTACAAAACAACAGTTATGAAGTGTTTTTGAGTGGGAGAGGGTGGAAGTGCTGGTGATTCTTTCCCTGATATTAGAAAGATGTGCCTAAGGTAGTTGGTGACAACAGCTGACATGCCAGAACTTGCCCACCTGCTCGCTGAAGACATAGCAATCTAGAGTGGTGTCCACTTGCTTGAAAGGCTGGAGAAACCTTGGGCATAGCAGTGGTGTCCTGGACCTGCCTGGTCTTCCTTGGCATACAAGGTCATGTGTTTCTGGCATACCAGGAATTCTCCTTCTGGCTGCCAATGGCAGTAAATAAGCCAGATAACGTTCTGTAGGATTGTGCTGGTGTGCTGCCTCCTGACCAGCCTGGAGGGACATGGCCCATGTTTCTGCACAGAACTAGGTCACCACCTTACTGACCCACTGGCTGGTGCTGTAGGGTTTCTTCCCCTTATAAGCAAGTCAAATGTGCTCATCTTCTGGGTCCCAGCTCAGCTTCCCTAATACAGAGAGGCTGGCTGAAGGGCTCAGGGCTGTGATGTAGTCAGAGTGACATCAGCTCAGCTGTGAATTCCTTGGTACAAGAGCAAGCCATGCTGTGATACTAAAGCAATTATAACTAGGGCCCCAGAGGTGGTCAGAGGAGCAGCTGACCTAAGAGTATGGAGGATAAAGTGCTGAACAGACCTCAATCCTATTAGTGACATCTGGCAATGTTTAGTGGTGCCAGCAGGGTGTTTTTCTTCTGAGGAGAGGCAGTGCTGCTGTGATGGGTAAAGGGACTGACATAATGACAGAAAAGGTTGTTTGTTGCCAAGGGGAGGATCCTGCACTGTACCCTCCCTGTTGAGCAGCAGAATGTCATGCTTATGTTGTGTTGACTTAGGAGACAGGATGGCCATAGTGGTTTTTTCTTTTTTTTCCTCTTTGCAAGGGTTGTTATTTAATTGTGTGATTGTGGAAACTGTAACAGCAGCAGCTGAATCACAGTCAAATAATGACAGCAGCATGGCTCACCCCAGCCCATGTGCTCATGTCCACTTGCCTTGCCACAGGGACTGGAGGTGGTAGCTGTGACAGGGGCTGTAACAATCTTTCATTTCTGTAAAAAACCCTTGGTTGCTGGAAGAGAAAGGAGGCCCACCTTGTCAGCATTCACTGTGTTTGCATGGAGATGAGCTTGGGGAGAGTCCCAGGGTATGTGGAGGCTGGGAGGTAAAGGGTGAGTACTGGCTGCAGGGCTGCATTTATGAATATGTGCTCTGCCTCCATGACTGTGTGCTGTCCAGATGTTCCTGCTTCGGGCAGAACTCAAGTCATGAGTATGGGCATCTCAGCAGCAATTCAGGTTTGATGTCTTGAGTAAAAATGTCTCCTAAGAAGAGGAAAGCCCCTGTGGGCCAGGTGCTTTACAGGCAGAAACATTCTTGGAAGGTTTCCTCGTATCATCTTCCCAGCTGGAGTTTGCTCACCATCTGGTGGGATTGCCGGTTGACAGGGAAACTTTAACCCTGGTTCGCTGGCCCACCTATCTCCCCTAACCATATCTTAGAGAACATCTTTAGAAGCTACTATATGGAAAAATCTGTGAATTACTGTTCTGTCCCAGTGTTTTATCAAGGCTGGCTGATGTTCAAAAGCTTTGGCGCAGATGCCCGGTCCTGACAAAAGTGTCTTCTGATGCAGTCCAGGCTCACAATGAACTATGCTCATCAAGAATGAGCTTAGTTTTCTCCTGTCTGCCTTGGGGGTAAAGAGCGTGTTTACCCTCTGGTGGTACTTGGACAAGAGCAGCTCCCTACCCTGTAGCTGACCCCATGACAGGGCCCGGATGCCCTGTATGCTCCATAGAGATGTGCATTTGGCTGTGTGAGAACCTGATTGTTCTTCTGTACCTGCATCTACCTGACCCAAGCAGCTACACATCTAATTCTGCTGCTAAGGGTGAAGACTCCTTCTTTGTCTGAGTAACTGCAGACCGGGTCTCTCATTCCACAGGGGCCCAGGCCTTCCGTGTTCACTTGCTGGGAATAACTTCCACAAGAACCTGGGCTGAATCCTTCTTCTGGTGTTCCTGTGATCTCTTGAGGCAGGTGAAAAAATGTGACTCTCTGACAGCAGAGAGGCTGAGCACGAGCACTTGTGCTCCACTTGTGCTCCACTCCAAACTAAGGAGATCAGTTACATGGCAAAAGAACACCTGCTGCAATTCCTGCTTTTCAGAGCTTGTGAGAGCAGCATGTAGCAGATGACAAATCTTTAGGGAACAATATGCATGACAAGTTGGGGTGGCCCTGGCAGAGACAAGCCCTGCTTTATCTCTGAACTGCACACTGTGAGGACATGTCGCCAGATACACAGGAGGTAAAATCATAGAAATGTAGAATGGTTTGGGCTGGAAGGAGCCTTTAAAGGTCATCTAGTCCAACCTCACTGCAGTGAACAAGGACATCTGCAAGTAGAGCATGTTGCTCAGAGCCTTGTCCAACCTCACCTGAATGGTTCCAAGGATGGGGCATCAACTACCTCTCTGGGCAACGTGGGCCAGTGCCTTACCACCCCCAGCATCAAAAATGCCTTCCTTCTCTCTAGTCTAAGTCTTGCTGTTTTAGTTTAAAGCCATTACCTCTTGTCTTGTAGCAACAGGTCCTGCTATAAAGATGTCCCCATCTTCCTGGCAGGCCCCCTTGAAGTACTGAAAGGCCGCAAGGTCGTCTCCCTGGAGCATTCTCTTCTCCCAGCTGAACAATCCCAACTCTCTCAGCCTGATCTCACAACAGAGGGGTCCCAGGGGTTCCATATCATTGCTGTGGCCTCCTTTGGCTCTGTTCCAACAGGTCCATGTCTCTTCTGGGCTGAGGACTCCAGAGGTGGACCAAGCACTGCAGGATGGCCTCCCCAGAGTGGAGCAGAGAGGCAGAATGCCCTCCCTTGATCTGCTGCCCATGCTGGTTTGGATGCAGCCCAGGATGCAATTGGCTTCTGGGCACTGAGAGCCTGTTGTGCCAGCTCATGTCCAGTTTTTGCTCCCTACCACCCCCAAGTCCTTCGCTGCAGGGTTGCTCTCAATTCCTTCATCCCCCAGCCCGTTAGTGATACTGGGGGTTGCCCCAGCCCAGGTGCAGGGCCTTGTACTTGGCCTTTTTGAACCTCATGAGGTTGAGATGGGCCTGCTTCTTGAGCTTGTCCAGGTCCCTCTGGATGGATCCTATTCCTCAGGCATTTCAGCTGCACCACTTAGCTTAGTGTCATCTGTAAACATGCTGAAGATGCACTCAATCCTGCTGTACATGTCATTGATGAACTTAAAAAAGAGCACTGGTCTCATATAGACTCTTGAGGGACAGCACTCATTGCTGATCTCAGTCTGGACACTAAGTTGTTGACCACTATGCTCTGGATTCAACCATCCAGCCAATTCCTTATCTGTTGAATAGTCCACCCATCAAATCTACATCTCTCAAATGTAGAGAGAAGAATGTTGTAGGAACCATGTCAAAGGTGTTAGAGGAGCCCAGAGAGAGGACAGCCATAGCTTGTCCCTTGTCCACTGATGTAGACGGTCAACAGGTTGGTGAGGCAGGACTTGCCCTTTGTGAAACCGTCGTGGCTGTCTTGAATCACCTCCTTGTCCTCCATATACCTTAGTGGACCTTGTAGGAGGACCTGTTCCCTGATCTTCCCAGAGCTGAGGCTGACGGGTCAGTTTTCCGGGTCCTCCTTTTAAAAATGTGTCCAGTGTTTCTCTTTTTTCCCATCCCTGGGGACTTCATCTGACTTTTCATGGAGCATGGCTGGGCAGCAACTTCAGCCAATTCCCTCAGAACTCTAAGATGCATCTCATCAGGTCTTACAGACTTACGAATGTTCAGGTTCCTCAGCTGGTCACAAACCTGCTCTTCTCTTACAGTGGAAGGGACATTGCTCCCCAGTCCCCCTCTTCTGGTCCATCCACTCAGGACGTGTGGGAAGAGAGGTTGCCATTGAAGTCTGAGGCAAAAAAGTTTTTGAGATCCTCAGCCTTGTCCTAGTAGATTGTTAAACAGTTTGCCAGTCTTGCTCATTGGAGCAGAGGTATGCTTTCTTTAACCTTCCTTTTCTGTAGAAGACCTTTTTATTGTTCTTTACATCCCTTGCCCAGTTCATCTCATTCTGCAGCTGACCCCACTTCTAGAGAACAAATTAGCGTCTCTATACACTTCCCAGGATGCCTGTGCATATTTCCACTGCCTGTGCATTTCCTTCTTGCCCTTTAGTTTGACAAGTAGGTGTAGATGCACAATCATCCACATCATCAGTTGACAGAATCACAGAATCACTATGGTTGGAAAGGACCTTCTAGACTGTCGAGTCTAACCATTATCTAACTCCACTCGGCCACTTCCACACCATATCCCTGACCACCCCATCTAGATGACTTTTCAATACACCCAGGGATGGTGATTTCCTGGGGAAGCCTGTTCTGGTCCTTGATACCCCTTTCGGTGTAGACGTTTTTCCTAATGTCTAACCTAAGCCTCCCCTGGTGTCACTTCAGACCATTTCCACAGCCGCCTCCCTACAGCTGCCTTTCAGGTAGTTGTAGAGAGC
>NW_008586572.1:5514-41594 GCF_000691845.1 Merops nubicus | reverse complement strand
TTTTACACGGAACCAGGACAACAGGAAACTATGATTTCAATAAAGGAGACTTGTCAGTATTTTGGAAGCATTGCTCTAAATTTAAAATGCTAGTGTCAAGGTTCCAACTCTTTTCCTTATATTCATATAGCAATTCTAAAAAAACTTTCCATTCCAGTGGAGCGAAAATCACGACCACAGTGAGACCAACACATACACGCCACTTAAAGGCTGATGCCAGCTGTAGATGCAACTTTGTGGGCAATGCTTATCCAACAACTTGAAAATGTTATCATTTACTATTGCAACTCCAACGACAGGAACAACTACAGATTTCACATAAAGTCTTCTCAAAGTCAGTTTTCAGAGTTTTTATTTTCATTGCAGTTTGTTTCTATGACCACGTAAATAGTATGAATAGGAAATTTAAGTCTATGAAGTGCACCTTGAGCAATTTAAATTACGTGGTCATATCTTTGCTTAATTACCACAACATGTGCATGCATACAGTCACTGTCAAATGACACTAACAAGCACAGCATGAGCAATCCTACTCCTGTCCAGCAGGATGGCATGTTCATCTGATTCAGCACATCACAATCCACTTCTATGGCTCCTCTTCCACTGCTCTACATTTAATCAACACTCACTTTAGAAAACAGTTTTGCAACTGCCAGCCTTGACAGCCAGTGCAGTCCACACCATTGTGACATGTCAAGATTTGCCTTTACACCACCTGTGTTTGGTACAGCCATTGTTAAAGCACCATGCACAACCAGGAAAACAAAAGCCCTTTCTGGGTAGTGAAAGTCACCACCTAAATAACAGCCTTCCAGCTTTCACATTTCAGCATAAGTTTGCAGTGTCTGGGCTTTGACTCCTGGTAGGCTGGACATTAGTTTTATATGGGGACAGAATACAAAATAAAATTAAAATAAAAAGAATATGCACATACACAGAAAAAAAACCACCAAAGAACCACACCACAAAAACCAGCCAACCGAAACTACAAAAAAAAACATAAACCTTTCAAAAAACATACATACGTCTGTGGATAGAAGGAGTAGCTGCTTTTAATACTGAAAGGAAAAAAGTCCACTAATAATCTTTCATTTCACAGTCTTCAAATATTTGGAAGGCAGCATCCTCCATCTAACATGTACTGTCCAAGGACTGCCCAAATACAATGTTTATTTTGATGAGCTATTTGTTCTTTAAGCTCTAAACAGTTCTATTTTGCACAACATACAAATCCTACACTGATAGCAGAAAACAGATTTGACAATTAAAGAGAAAAAAACAGGGCAGTCTAGCGGACAGCTCATCAGAACTTTATTAATAGCATCCTGGATTATGGAAAACATTACTGTAAGCTATAAAATCCTCAATGCCTAAGCTCTAGGGACTTCAAATTAGAAATCCCCCTATACAAATAAGTAACTGGAAGCTATGCAAAAGATGTTGACTTTTCACAACCTTTTCCTCTCTCATCCCCACAATGCTTGAAGATCCTTACATAGAACATAATGCTCTTAAAGTAGCTTTCAGAACTCAGAGGAGGAGGAAGGGGGCATTAAGATGACTAGCTCTAAGGAGTGAATAAAATGCTCAGATTCTCTCAATTCTGGTTCACTGGTTCAAATCCTGACCTATCTAACAAGGACAAAACGTTTAATTAACCACCTGACTGCATACAGATAGAGCTAATGAAGTAACAAACAACAACAATAAAGCACTGAAGTTCAGAGAGACTGCATCACAGCAAGACCTCCCAGAAAACCTGTTCTTTGTTCTTATTTCAGATTCAGTGACAGTCAGTTTTTTCCAAGGTTAAAAAAAAATTCACTTAGATGTGTTTATTACAGGAAAAAGTACCTGCTCGGTGTGCCCGAGTCAGATTTATGACCACTGGTAGACTTTCAACCCTCCAAAATAAACCAATTCTGTTTCCTACCCTGTAAAACCCTTACCTAAAATTAACTCACATTCTCCCTGAGAACTACCTTCCTCATAGTTTATCCACCTTCAAATTATAATGAGCTGCATACAGTGTATCTCCCCCAAAAAAAGAAAAAACCAAAACCCAACATTTACTCCCCTCAACAAAAGTCCAAACCTTTCTCTCCTTGCAGAAGAACAGAAATAGCTGAGTGGTGGTTTTTTTGTGTGTGTGTGTGTTTTTGTTTTTTTTTTTTACTTTTCTCATTTCTGTCATCCGGCCAAGTATTTAGAGCTATTTCCCTTTCTTGTCTGTTGCTTTCAAAACAGCAAATGCTCCAGCCACTGTTTTCTTTCTGTTCCCACAACAGAACCCAAGAAGCCTAAAGCACTTGTTTGCTATCTTCTCTCAACATAAAGATGAGCCCTGCTCTCCTCATTCTCACAGCAAAATTGCTGGACAAAGCAGAAACAGGCATTCACAGGCAGCTCTGAAATCTGGATGTGCTCACACACACACACACATCACGACAATCCAAGTAGGTTAGAAGCAACATATACATATATTGCAACATCCTTACTGTTGTACAGGCAAGCAGGGGTCAACACACTTGAAAACACTACTGAGGACTAAATTAAAACATTAGATCTGCTTTTTTTACCTGCAGTCATCAAAAGTCGATCCAGGAGATGAAAGTGCAAGTTGCTTGCGCAGTTCATCCCTCTCTCGGGTTACCTGTCGGAGCTGATACAGTATCGTCTCCAGCTTCTCACTCATCTGTCTGGTGTCTATTACAGGTGGTGGTGATGATGCTTTACCAGTTGTACCTGACCAAGAGATAAATAATTGGCAGTCAGAGAACTCCTCAAAAGAACAATACCACCTCACTAAGCTTCATGAAGCTAACAGTAATTATTAAAAAAACCCTGTATTTTTGGTTGCAGAATCCTGTTCAAAAATGAAACAAGTCACAGAAGTTTTCATCACTGAGTTGACAGAAGAACAACTCCAGTCAGATTCCATACTAGCAGAAAAGCCCTATGTATGTTGCAAGTTAAGTTTGCATCAGTAGGTTCCTTGCTTACTCATGCACTTACAGGATACCTAAAAGACAAGCCAAGCTGGCAGTCACAATTGCCAAGACCTCAGAAACTATCATGGTGACAGAAATCATAAGTACAGTGTTATTTCCAATAAAGAACCATGTTCTTCCTTATAATAAAAAAAAAATACCCTCTCCACCTACATGAACTTGCCCAGCAACAGCAGAGAAACTGTTACAGCC
Organism: Merops nubicus; assembly: GCF_000691845.1. Taxonomy (NCBI): domain Eukaryota; kingdom Metazoa; phylum Chordata; class Aves; order Coraciiformes; family Meropidae; genus Merops; species Merops nubicus. The sequence goes on along the minus strand of NW_008586572.1, from coordinate 38,391 downwards.
CAGGGGCTCTTTCCTCTACCTTTATCTAGCAGCACAGACGTACTATCCTGCTATGTGCTACTGCCAACATTTATTGTTAACCCAATTCTACACTCTCATGCCACAATTTATCAGCTCAGTACGTGAAATAAAAATTTGACTTGCCAGCAAATCGTGAGAAACGAGCTTTATTTTTAACAACACTGGCTAAAACGGGCACTTTAAAATCACTGCAACTGGAGTACACATCAAAATTCCTCTAAGGGGCAGTCATACATTGAAGAGCTTTGTGGGATCTTTTAATTCTCAGCTTTCTTCGTATCAGAGATGAAGGATGATGCCTACTGTCTTCTCAAGACAGCTTTACTGATACTAAGAGGTCTGCTTCCACCCGAGAGATCAGAGTCTGGTATATTGTTTCATAGCATGCTGACAATTAATTCAACTGTAATTTTAGTTCTGGTCATTTTTTGTCAGACACGTGAATGCAAACTCAAAGATATAGATGTGAAAGTCAAAGGCCTAAATGTATACAGTAGAATCAAGTTGCTGACATACATATTTGCTTATTACAATGTACCTTAATTATGCCTTTTTTTAATGAAGAAACCTAAGATACAATAGTATAATAATGCTCTCTGATCAGTCTCTTTTCAAAGAAAGACTTTCAAACATAGTTATTTAATTGGATCAAAAACTAATGAGCTGCAAAGATTGGCCTTTTGCAAGGTACTGCAGAATGGAAAAAATACCCTCCAACTCTTAAGGAAAATTACCTGTGTTTTAAAATTCCCACACCAAAATAACTTCATGGTCAGGGCTATCATACATACAGCACCTAGAATAATAGGATCCCTGTTCTGCTTCCTTTCAGCTGTTACTGTCATTCTGTAATGAGAATTTACGAGCACAGACTGTTCTTTTAATCTAACTACTGCATAATACTGTATGTAAATGCTCTAATACCAAACTGATGAAAAAAAACTCTGCAGGAACAATGTGCATTCTGCAGAAAGACACAAATGGAAATGACTCAAAAAGAATTTTTCAATGGAGTCTGAATTTGGGCTCTCTCTTACTACTTTGTTTCACTTCTTCATCCAAATGAGGCTCACTCATCCACAAGGATTAAGGACCTTACAGTTTTAAAATGCAATTACTCTTTCCTTTTATAACTCTATATAATTTTTAAGTCATGATTATACAGAAACAAATAATACAAATTCACATGAGAGAGGTAATAAATAGGGAAAAAAACCAAATGGACAGATGAGAAGTCAGAATATGTATTTGTTCAGAATAGTTTGGACACATAAATGAGCAGGCAATTTCATAAACAAGTGAAAAGCCAAAGGTAGACAAACTTAATTCAGGTACTGACAGGCTGCATGGTCTTGGGTCAACTCAGTGGCAACCTGAACATCTCACTTGAGCTGACACATCAGAAAATGTGGAAGTCCCCTTCTCATCCTTACAGAAAAGTTCAAAAGCTTATCTATTATCCTGGGGCTGTTTGAGGAAAATGGATTAATGGGATGCAAAGGGCACAGAGGAAGAAGGAGATAGATCAGGAAGGATGGTGTGCTTCACATGAAGGAAAGGGCATTGGATTAACCACAGACCATCATTAATATCAACATTAACTCCAGGAGCACTCCTATGGCCAATGTCTATTACGCCAGACCTACACAAGCATGCAACAGCTGCTCTGGGAATCTAAACATAATAAAAGGAGGCAAGAGTTACACCTCTGCTCCTCCACCTCTTTCCCCACTCTAGCTTTAACAGTATCCCAGTGACAATCTTCTTAATGCAAGGAGAACATTTCTGCAGTCCCAAAAATGTGCCACGCTACACAAGCCTGCTTTAAATCATGACAGACTAATTAGTCTTAAGAAAGAAGCTTTCTCAACTGATGGTTAAGCCATTCACCTTAGTACCACAAAAAGTTATTTTTAATTAACTTGTCACTTTTTAAAAGTACATCAACAAATAATTTCCTTTCAAATGCAATGAAATTGTTGTCAAAACATAATACCAGCTAAGAGATGTAAATCTTTCAAGGAGTATCAATACGATCCTGATAATCCTTCTCTTATACTTAAAAGAAGTCCAAAAAGTTCATCTTGGCTTAATTTCTTAACAACCTTACATTTTCAATAGCTGTATTCAATAGCTGGTCTACTAAATTTTAAATCGTATTTGTGGATGCTAAAAAATCGCCAAACCACCAAGCCACAGTAAACTCCTGCTTGATCAGAAAAATTCAATACTCTTCATTTCCCTTAAAGGGGCTTTTATAGCTGAATGGTAAAAGCCTTTTATTGCATCTGACATCCTGATGCAGTAGAAAGTGACCTGCACTTCCAGCTTTGTATTCTTTTTCCATCTGACTGCATACTCTACACAACAGTACTTCCTTCCTGCACTTCAACCAGTCAAACTGGTCATAAAATGTAGAAGCCTAAAGGCTAAATCTCCATTATCCAAATCATGCCTCTCTTCAATAACTCACCTGCTTTCTCAGACAACCCGGATTTCTGAAAACACATTACTGCATGTCCTGCCAAATGCAACTCATTCATCTGCTTCAGTAAACTTCATGACTCATTTTTCACATGAGCTGCACTCAGGCTCTGACAACCCAACTATGGAAGTCACCTCCTTGGCCAGCCTCCAGGTAAGCAGGGCTCCACCAACTCCTAAAACAGCTGACAGCAGAGATGCATTGTGTGGGCAAGACACATTTTCCCCATAATGCAGTAAACGCATTAGGTCTTGGAGTACACATCGACCTAACCTAAATCAGGATCATGTAGGATTTGCATTATATGTTGTATAAAAGAAAAGCCTTAAAACAGAAGCTGGAGCAAAACTATCTTCCATAATTATAGTCCAAATGCTGGACTTGACAGAAACCACAAAGATCCATGTATTGCAGTACATGGCAAATAAAAGTCTTGATGATTAATGTAATCATTGATGATTGAAGAGATAATACAGCCACAGAGAAACCCCTGCTTAAGTAGTTTCATATCTGGGAATAAGTTAGCACGCTTTTTTTTTTAAGAAAAAAATAACATTAAGAGAAACAGGGCTGGGAAAGTTGTTAACCTGACCAAGAGGTACCATAATGACCTGTTAGAGCATGTTCAGTGGAGAGCCACAAGAATGATCCGAGGGCTGGAGCAGCTCTCCTGTGAGGACAGGCTGAGGGAGTTGGGGCTGTTCAGCCTGGAGAAGAGAAGGCTCCGAGGTGACCTTATTGTGGCCTTCCAGTACCTGAGGGGGGCCTACAAGAAAGCAGGGGAGGGTCTGTTCACAAGGGTTTGGAGTGACAGGATGAGGGGTAACGGCTTTAAGCCAAAAAAGGGGAGACGTTAGGAAAAAGTTGTTCAATATGAGGGTGACAGACCACTGGAATAGGTTGCCCAGACAGGTGGTGGAGGCCCCATCCCTGGGGACATTCAAGATCAGGCTGGATGAGGCTCTGAGTAGCTTGATCTGGTTGGAGATGTCCCTGCTTATGGCAGAGGGTTTGGACTAGATGACCTTTGGAGGTCCCTTCCAGCCCAGACATTCTATAATTCTATGATTCTATAATGTGAAAGCAATATAATGTTGAGGTTGGAAAACGGGTACCAATGCAATAACAGCTACACTTTTAAGAAATACCATTAATATAGTTTTAATTATATTAAACTCATTACTCTTTTAGAAATACATTTGTATTACAGATTCAACTAATGCAAAAATGCCATCTGTCACAAGCTAACAGAATGCCTGAATTACATGATGATTTTTTTAAATCTCATCTTATAAATTTGTGCCAGTTCTTGCTTGCAAACAAGCAGGAGGCTATTCATCGTACAGCCAACCTTTTTTCATTACTTTCTTTAATAAAATATAAAATCAACAGGAATGTTGGGAATATTATTTCTTTATGGCCTTGTAAATCATGACAGGAAACATGACATGTTAAAAAAGGCTTGCAAGATGTATTGCAAAGCATGACCAAGAGGGTTTCTCCCAAGCTTTATGCCTGTTGTAGGAAAACACGTGCTAAAATATTTACTTTATTTCAATAATTTACGAGAACTAGAAGAGGATTACATATCAGAAGTTACCATTAAGACACAATTCTTTAGATACATCTTTTGAAGTGGTCTTGAAATAGTGAAGAACGCAGAACAGAATTGCATGCAGGTGAGATAAAGCATCAGTAAAAGCAAGCAGCAATACATGGAGGAAAGAAAACTGAAAGGTAAACTGTGGAAGCAGTTTCATCTGACAGACAGAAAACCTAATAGATTATGAAAGCAGCGAGGATCATGTAACATGTAAGGACAAGAGAATGGGTATCACTCCAATATTTGTTTTAATGCAGAAAAAAATAAAAATCTAAACAGAACCATCAGCGTGTAAAATGAACTTTCAACTTCAATCAGTTTAAGACTTTGGAAAGAACTAACAGTGGTTCAACACAAAAGAAAATCTACAACTTAATAATCAAAAATAGCAAGGAGGGAGAAAAAAAAAAGGCCAGCTATGTCAACTCAGAAAGTCCTTGCAAAACTTTGCTAAGTTGAAACACAAGAGAGCAAAATCTGTTACCATGACCAAGGAAAATACACCTGAAGCTTCCAGGTTTAAATATTTGGGAGCTCTTTGGTGGGAAATCTCAAACTCTACATTTGTCAAGCTTACAAATGAAATCCTGACCCAGACCAAAGTCTCCAGTCCAAACTCAAAGGGGACCACAGCGAAGGCCAACTGCTGCACAACAACCAAGAGGATAAGACTCCACCAACACTCATTCCTTCACATCTTCTCCCGCACAGAATCATCTCACTACATTATTTTATAGCCCCAAAAGAAAACTGCTGATACCAAAAGGATTTCCTGAATGCACAGACTGAGAAAGGGCCTCAGGAAGTAGCGAGAGACACCGTGTTCAAGACATGCTGTCTGGAGTGCAGGAGATGGGTATTTACATATGCTGTATTTCCATTCAAATCATTATAGATCAACCCATCTTCAGAAAATCCACAAAGATGCTGCAAAATATTAAGAAGATATTACAGCAAATAAAATACCACAAACTAGTCAGCTATTTATTAGTGGTTCTCAAGCTGGGTCTATGCAGAACTCTTAAGAGACCAAGAGTTAACCCAAATTGTTTTGTTGCAAGAAATGTAGGAAAAAAACCCAAAACAATCCCAAACAAAAGACAACCCCAAACAAACAAAAACCCCAAACCAAACCCAAAAGTCAACAAACCTCAATGGCTCTCTTAATAGACTGCACCGGTATACATCAGCAAAGTTAACTTATTTGTTGTTACTGGTTTGTTGATTTTTTGTTGTTGTTGTTGTTTCTATGTGGTTTTGTGTGCTGTTGTTTTTTTGTTTTGTTTTGTTTTAAAAAACATCCATTGACCAATTGGGTACCTCTGTAGTGACAGATTTTGAGGAATGCTGCATGACTACATGTCAACCCATAGCTACCTGGAAATGGATGCCACATAAGTCAGTGATGATACATTAAAGCTATTCAGAATGCTTATTATTTAAAAGAAGATGGTTATCAACAAAGGCAAGAGAAGCTGGTTATTAACAAGCACAAGAGAAGACAGTTATGAACAAACACACTGAAAATAAGGTCAAAATATTAAGGACCAATCCAGAAGACACCTACTTGTATCATGAATACAGTAAAATAGGAGGAGAGTAAAATAAAGTTTGTGTAAGAGGGCATTTATTTCCTAAGTTAAGCCTTGTTTGCAGTAAACTAAACAGGTACTACTCAGATCAAAGGACAAGAAAATTGCATGGGGGATAAATATATAAAAAGAGGTTTAATTCTATCATTGAGGCCAAATTTTACAGGGAAATGACTTATGAATACAGAGATTGATTGGTGAGGAGGTGGAATGACAAAGACAATCGCTGGTAGTGTTCCTAGCACTACTTCTCATTCATTTGTGGTATCTCAACAGGTGTAATATTGTCACTCATTCCTTTGTTGGTCTGTGTTAACTATTGAGGTATCTTAGCCAAATATAAATTTTGTGTTAGTAAAAAGAGAAAGAAATACAAGACATCCCTATAGGCTGTCAGGCAGAAAAAAATAAATTACTCTTTCAGACAAGGAGTCAGTGTTTATCTTTGACTCAAAGACTATTATAAAGCACACCTGCAACTGAACACTTCCTACGTCTAGTAAAAACAATTACTTTGTCATATACAGCTGTAGAAAGTGTGAAGCAATAAACTGAAATCACAACAACATAAAAGGAAAGTTGTGGAAACAGACAACATGAAAACTGGAAATGAAAGACTATACACTGTTGGTAAAGAATTCTCATCTGATGTGAGGGGGGTAATGTTTGCTTTGGAGTAAGAATTAAGGCTCTCAGGTTAAGTAACTTGAATGGTAATCAGTGAAAAACTATCTGTAAAATAGCCTGTTGGGCTCATAAGCTAACAAAGCATTAAGCAAGGAAATACTGTCATCTGAAGTCAAACAACCTTGGTGGGTCTATGTACATGACCACCTGATGGCTGTAAGAAAAACTTCATACAACTGTAGTGCCAATGGTGCTGTTTGTTACAGACTGGTATGAGTACATAAATTCCCTTAGGAACAAAGTAGTACAGTGGTATGAACAGTGAAGAGCAAGAAAAAACATTTATGACTAAAAAAGCGATACCGTTTGCAAAGAACAGCTGGAACAACAGCAGTCTGTGGAAAGACAAAGGTGATAGTGCATGATGTGGAATTAAGAAGATACACGATTGACAGCTGTAATCAAAACGGTATAAAGAGATCTGGCTGTGGAAGGAAGGAAATAACATATGTGGAAAGACAGAAGGCCTTTTCCATTCCAAAAGTCCCCTCATTAGCATCTCAAAATATTTTCAAAGATTGGAAGAGTATGCAATGCCTTCCTGTTAAACACTCTTCATGAGTCATAGCCCGACTCCTGCGTTCAAGCTGCTGGTTTATATTACATGGTTCTTTAAAAAAAAAAAAAAACAACCAAACAACAACAAACACCCCAGCCATGCATTGAGTAGGAGAGGAAGAAACACATGTTTAAAGCTCTAAAGGAGAACTTTCACTATGGTACTAGGGTAGGTAAAAAATAGCTCAATTCCAGAAACCATAATCCTGTCACGGCACCTTATTCCTTAGGTCAGTAGTGTGTTACTGGAGGCTGTAAAAGCAGCACTGGGTATCAAAAGTCTTGAAACACACCCTTTAAATCAATTCACAGAGGCTTTTGTAGGCAACATGGGTCAGAAAAATAACTTATCTGGCTATTGTAAAAAAAAAAAAAAAAAGGATGTAACAAAGATGATTTTGTAAGAAAAGAGCAAGAAAAGCAATAAATTATAGAGATTGAAACTGGAAGCAGAGTAGATCATCGAGAGATACACAGAAACTAAGGACACTGCATTACTACTTTCCACAGCAAACAGATTTAATGATTTCAGGCTTAAGTACGGTATAAGTAGGAGGATATTTGGCTGATACCATCATCTGCAGATAATCTTTCAGAACACAAGCCTTCCACCTTTCCTTACAAGTCCAGAAAATTATCTGTTGGGATACAGAAGAACATCTGGTCCAGCCCTCGTGTTCAAGCAGGACCACCTAGAGATAGTTGTCCAGGACTATGTCATTTAAGTTCAATTCAGTGCATTTCTATTCAAAATTATTTATGTCAAGTAACTGAGCACACTACACTAACAAGCAGGGGTTTTAGTTTTGGTTGTTGCTTTTTTGTTGTTGGTTTTGTTCTAGTTTTTTTTTTGTTTGGTTTGTTTCTTTTACTTTTTTCTTTTTTTTAAAGGGGGTCTTTATTCTGTGTTCTTTTCCTCTCTGTTATCATGACTGGTCAAGCAGGACACTAGCCAGCAACTGTCACGTATAGTTGTGTTACTGGTTTTTACCCAGTTCCTAAGTGACACTGTTCTGTGCTCGGCATGCCAGGAACTGAATCTCCATAAATAATTATTCTGATGTCAGAGACAGAGGACTGTGGCTCCATTCATAGTCTACTGGGCACAGGGAGTGGGCAGATGAAGGATGCTCCTATTTACACACAAAAATCTTTGTCGTCATCCAAGAGCAAAGAGAAAGGAAACAAAGAGTATGGCAATTTTATGAGGATTTGTTCTTTTGGGGGGAAGAAGGTGGGGCTGAAGTACAATGGTGAGATACAGGGATTGCAGCAGCTTATAGCATACTTCTTTTGGAAATCAACAGTGAAAATGTGCCCTCAGTACCATCAAAACTACCTAAAGTTCATGCTGTGCATGTAAAATATTAATGTATGGGAAAGAAAAGGAAGAAAGCCTAACAACAACAAAATATCATCTAAACTCATTTTGAATGGTGAGGAAAATACACAAGAAAAACTGGTAACAAGCAATGACCTGTCACTCTGTATTTTCATTTACATACAGATACAAAAAAAATATAATAAAAATCTGAATACACCTATGGTCAAGCCAGATAAACCTGCTGGTACACAGGCAGGAAAACTGGCTTCCACTCGACTGCTTGTTCTACCACATGCACGCAAGGCTGGAAGTTCATTTCTTGCTGCATGCCTCATGCCCTGCAAGCCCATTTAGGCAGGGACAGAGAAAATAAAGCTCAGATGACACCACAGCACTCAGGATAGACTAGCCCTAAACTCTTCTCTGAGTCACATGATGCAATTTACACCACTCTTTGTGCTCAGCTTACATTAGACTGGGACATTACTGAAGACTGAGATAACCCCAGAATATCCAGTTGTTCCCTGAACAGAAGCTGCTCCATAACTGTTCATCCATGTTGCTCCCCTGCACGTTTGCTGCCCTCTTCACTTTCAATGGGAGAATCTGAACTGCAAACACACCCAAAGCTCAGGCACACCACAATGTTCTCTCATCTTCCCTTCTTCCTTTCCAAATCCCAACACGTTTTAGTTATTTGACTGGGACTGAGCCCACGTTTACTTAGAACTACCTTTTAAGAACAGTCGTCTTCGGGCTATTTAAGCTTCTTAATTCTTAGATCAGGGTATTTTTTCTGGAAAAATGAGCTCATTGTTATATACATCACTTTATAAATCAACTCAGAAACCCTGAGTAGCTGTAAAAAAAACCAGAATTGTCTCAATTCCACAACATCCTGGCTTACTTGGAAGTATTTCAGAAAAAGATAGTTTAATTAAAAATGCTGTCAGCAGAAACCACTTCCAACAATTGCTAGGGTGATTAACTACAGAAGGATCTATGTGCTTCATGTTTTCTTTCCAATCTTACTTTTATGAACTATGGAGTCCAAATACTACAAATGAAAGATGGTGTTACCTTTCCTAACGAGAAGATGCTAAGATTCATTCTCTGCTTCTTTATTTGGGCTTAACTAATGGCCCCAGTAACATTCTCATTTCTTCTGAATAAAATAGGAATGTGTAAACAAATGTATGTCAAATGTGTAAACATGTTTCCGAGTTGCTTGACAAACAGAAGCAAGGCAGACCAGAAAAAAAAAAAAATTAAAATTGTTAAATATTAATTAAAACCATGGCTTTGAATTCAGGAATAATAAAATAGATCCCTTTTCTGCCCTGTGAGAAACATCTATGAGTGTGGAAATTAAAATACTCCTTTATATACACGTGTGTTTACATATGTCTTTCAACGTCAAACTGAACATATTCCAAGGTTTACACTGTCTCCAAAACATGAGATATTTACTTTTTTTTTCATTGATGCATTCATTTCACAGGCTAAACTTGTAATTTCCACTGCACAGGATTACCCTTGTGAAAACGTATTCTCCAGTGAGATGGGGACAAAGTGAGGGGAAGATATATGTGAAATCCCTGGAACACTATAGCAACACAATATTTGTTGGAATTCCATTCTTAGAAGTCATATAAAGCCTTCTGGGAGCTGGCACACAAACAGTTTCAGTTATGATGGTTTGTCATTCAACAAGTCAGTCACTACTAAAATAATCTGACTGCAGCTCTGAAGTGACTTGCAAACATGTCTATTAGGATATTTTGGTTACTAAGCAAAGAAATTTTGCAATTTATATTAGATCACATGAAAAATATTTCTTGCAGAACAAGATGTGAAAGAATAAAAGTGGTTGGGGAAAACAATTATAGTAATTAATAACAAATCTGTAACCAGACTATAAAACAAACATCAGCTTCAAACAAAGAATTCCCTTGTCTGTTAATGTATTAAAAATCAAATACCTAACTCAATTCTATCATTTGAATAAAACAAAACTATGCAGAATACTAGATCACAAGTTTTGTTTAATAGTGGGTCACTTAACTTTTAGGTTATAAATAACTTTGATTACTGCATACACTAACGGCATAAAACATTTGCAAGGACAGCCCTTTAGAGGTAAAATACACAGATCAGGATTCAGTATGAACTACAATATTTTAAAACATGAACAAAACAGTTTGGAAAAATTTAGTTCTGACTCATTTACGAGACTAATGGACGTCTCAGAAGTAACATGCCAAATTCTAAGTAAGTGTTCAGAAACAAGAATCCCACACTTGTATAAGTTACTCTGCCACAGAAAACTAATAAAATCGAAAACAGAGGCCATGTATCTGTAGCTTGTAAATGGTCACTTTTCTCTTCATGATGGCAAACACTAGCTGTTCATCAACCTACCTTTACTTCCAAAATTAGAACAAGTCTGATGCAGTGCATTCACAATGTTGCAAAAATTTATGTGTACTTTTCATTTCTAAAAAAAAAAAAAAATCAAGAACATGGAACTAGGAAGGACCACTTGCAACTTCTTCTAGCAGACATTGCTTCATCTAATTATTCCACAAATTTACTGGATTTCACCGTAGAACTTCTTTTCTTTCTTTGGAAGGCTCCTTTTTGAGTTTGGTTGTCCTAAAAAATTAGCAGCGTTTTTTTCTTCCAATTTCCAGCCCTGATTTACTCATAGTGAATTAAGTCATACCTTTCCTTCAGGTAATAGCATTCAAGTGTGATCCTGATAAAAAGCAAACTAATATGCTCCTATGCATTCAGCAAATAGTTCACTCGACCCTAAAATCTTGTTTCTGCATGCTGGAGTTAAAAGTTCAACTCCATGACTGCAACAGATGTCTACCCACATCCTCAAACAGACAACTAACTTGCCTGGTGCTGTCAGGGAACTTTACAGATGCCTGACAACATTGGAACTTTAAATATGCAAGAGCTTACATTCCCTATGCAAGGCAAATACCTTTTACCTGGATTTCACAATACAAATTATTTGTGTAAGTAAAGAAGTGGAACAACAGCTAATACTCTAAGATCATATTGTTGTTGGAGGTGTTTTGTCCACATCTCTTTTACTTTTCTTCTCCCCACGCCCTGGCCCCAGTATTTTGTCTTTCCCAGTGACTTTAAAAACCACAAAAATGGAAAATTAAGTGATGCATTGCATGCAAGGGGAAAAAAAAAAAAAAAGTGTTAAAGCTTGCAGCCACTTTTGAATGTTTACAAGGCTGTGGCCTTGGTTAGTAATATTTTTTGTTTGTTTGATGTTTTTTACTCCGACTACAATTTTCACTTATACATAGATATATACATCCGCATGCATATATATATATATATAATTTTTTTTTTTTTTTTTTAAGATACACATATTTGTATAAGCATAACATTGCCATTTTTACATCATTTTGCCACTACACCTTTTACTTCTAAAAGTGCGGTCACATCACGAAAAGGATTAACTTGCACTACACAAAACAGGCATAGGCATACCTCTTCCTGGTGAGCATACATGGTTACATCTTACAGTTCAATTTCCTTATTTTATGACCAGAATCTCTATACCCATCCCAAAGGCAACCTTAAAAACCTCTTCTCCCAGCTCCCAAAAGACACACCAATCCAAGTTATTAGATCAATACTTTACTCACCAATGCTACTCAGAGAACTGCTGCTTTCAGAATCTGAAGGCATTATTGACAACACACTGTAAGTAGACCCTATAAACAGAAAAAGAAAGACAGTATTACTTTTTTTCTTTTTCTTGCTCCAAACCAAGCTAACCATTCATTTTCTTGATACTGTAGATGCCAAAAATGTCACTAATGCATAAAAATCAAATAGGAAAAGTATAATTTATAAATCAACATTGCACAGCACGCTGAGCAGGAAATAATTTTGGATGAAATGGTAAAAACAAATTCAGCAAAGTACTTAACTAATACAACGGTTATTTCAGATACACTGAAAATACAGTCTCATCTCTACATTATGAAGACTGTAAGTGATACCTGGGACAACGGTCAGAATGTATTCTCTTTTCTTTTTATATGTATCAGGTCCTATTTAATTTTGTAACTGATTTGTATCATTATCCTCAAACTTCAAAATTTCATTTCCTTGGTAAACAAATTTCACTTGAATTTATTTGCAACTTTCAGTATCTGACCTTAGAAACAAGGACCTACAAAGCTGTCTGCTGTTGCTGATGATAGCAAGGTTTTTTTGTGTGTATTAATACATCAACAGACAGAGGTACCTTTTATTTTAGTTACTTAGAAGTATGCTAGGTTATTACTTACCAGAAGAACTAAAAAAGCCCAGGTCCTACTTCAAAACCTTACAAACTAAACAAGATAAGCACACCACAGTAAAGACAGATTTGATACCTAGTCCATTTTCAGCACTAGCCAGGATGTGAGACCTGTCCTCACAACAGCCAAGCTGAAAGCCAGTTTCAATACCTCCAGGATCTGCCTCTCCTATAGGCCTCCTCCTTATCTTTCAGTATCTGTTTTTTCTAATCTCTTTGAAATGAAAAAATAAACAATGAGAAGCAACATGACATTAAACACGTGGATCTACCATTGAAACAGACTGAAGAAAGGACAGGCTGGCAAATAAGAAATCCTCATTTTTGCTTATCTCTGCTTCTTACTAAGACAAGACATGACATTTGTAACTACCAGTGTGTTAGATAAAGCAAAGGCAATATCTGACAAAATAAGTTTAGTAGCAACACAAGCAGTAACAGTGAAGTGAATTTAAAAAAGCAAATACACTCAGCTATTAAAATGGCACGGACGCAACTTCAACAGTGTGTTTACTTATCCTGACCAAAAATGAGGCACCTACATTTGATAAGAGCAGTGATGTCTATGCAAAAGGGAACTTAAGTACTTGAATGCAAGGAAAACTTCCTTAAAGCAAATCTTCTGGTTTTATTAGCAGACACTACAGAAACAAAGTACAAGAAAAAGAACTGACTCTTGAAGCAGACTGTTTAACTTGACAAATCCCAGTGAAAAATTATTCAAAATAGATGGGTTACAAATAATTCTGGTTGACTGATGGAATGCAAGCTTTTTGGTTTGTTGTGATTTTTAAATAAAGCATGGGACAAGCATGTCACTAACACACTGGCTTCAAAAAAAACCCAAACCTGCTGCACATGTTTGCTCCAATTTCAACTTTTTCACATAATAACTTAAGCTGTGTTCCTATTTCATTGAAGAACGTCTTTATGAGAGATAATGAGTACCAAGATTGTATCAAAACTGTGTGGGACTGAAGTACAATAACATCTTGTGCCAAGAAGTGACGCTGCATTATACTCAGCAATTCAAGCAAAATTTCCTTCAAAAGGTTCTATCAGAGTCCCATACCTAAACAAACTTTTACTGATTGTTAGCTGTTTAGCTTCTTTTCTAAGACTGGAGAAAGAAAAGACTCAAAATCTCATCATCTTAGCTGAGCTTGCCTTTATTTATCTTCAAGAACCACTGATCCCATCTTCCTTTCCTGTGTTAAAAGCTACAGCCAGAAATTACAAGTTTAATCCTGCTCTCTGAAACAGAAGTTTTGTGAAGCTGACTTCATCAATGGAGAAATACGCCTCTCCTTAGTGATGGTCTCAAAATATGAGCTCAGATCTGTAAACGCAAGATCTGGTATGCATGGCATGTTATCACAAGAAAACACACAGTTGTGCAGAGGGAGGAGTTATCTCACCCATTCATAACTCTTCAATCCTAACAAAAATACCTGTGTAGAACAAAACACAATCTAGTAGCATCTGTGTGCCTTCCAAGGCTGTTTGTGGGTATGTTTGGGTTTGAACTACACAGGATATGAGTCCATTGCCAGTAACACATACTAATATTGCTTCTGATGACAAAGGTGGCAAGTGTCAGAAAAAAATATCCAGAGGACCCTACATAGATTTTATAACAGTAAAATTAATCTTCAGGTACTGAACTGATCCATGAATTCAATTCAGGCTTAGGTAGCATCATACTTGATATATTTTGCATGATCAAACTAGCAATACCACAGGAGTACCTGAAAATGCTCCAAGAGAGTGTTTCCCTAATCTATAAGATGCCTCCTCACACAAATGAAAACGCTTAAAATCACATCAACAGCAATTCAGATACAGCCAAAAAGCCAAGGGAAAAGGCACAAACTAATTTCTTTAACCTAGGGCACTAGAAGACCCTGTGTATTCATGAGCTACACAACCATGGTGTTACAAATTGATGCAAAACAACCCCACCTACCCTGGCCCTTCCCAGGCAATTTTCCACTTTGTTTCAAATTCTTAAAGCTGACTGTCCATCTTGTCAAATTGAACAAAAAATAAGACCAAAAAGAAGCCATGACTACTTTTTCAGGTTAGTAAGTGTTTCATGTGACTTTCACCATCCCTTTCCAAATATTTTTCCACATGTATTGACCACACATGCCAAAGTCATCCTGTACCAAAACTTGCTATGCTTTATTTCAATACAGTGACTCCCAACAATTGCTTACATATTCTTTAAGTCCAAAATTACAATTTGAAATGGCAGGATTCTGAGAAACAGTGTCTTTTAGAGATACACATTCACACAGAGGAAAAAGAGCATAAGCATCCTGTTTTCACATGGTAGACTTGCTCTTGAGGTGTTTCTTTTTTGCTCATCTAGATTTACGCTTTGGATCAGCTCCTGGCTGTATTAGACAGCTTTGACAGAGCAGAATGATTTAGAAACTGCTACACTATATACTTGAGAACCTTAAGAACCTAATTTCCTTCTATTTTTAACAATTAGAGCAAGTTGAATTTGCTTAAGTTATTACTGTATTTATTAGTCAGATGACAGGAAGGCTGCTGTAGAAGCCACTTCCAGAGACAACAGTGGAACTAGATTCTAGTTTACCTCCCTCTTTGACAAAATATTCACAATACCAGTCATATGTATTTTCCTTGTTATGAAAGGCAATGGTGGAGAAAAAAATTACCATTGTCTAAACCAAGCAATTCCCTCATCAGCAACTACAAACCTATACTGACAGAATCAAATGATTAGCACAAAATTAAAACATTTCTAACTTTTGTCTTTCTAACGTTTGAATTGTGAAACACCACATAACACTCGGCATCACCTGTACTTCAAGGAGAGACTAAAAGAGACACGCCAGCTAATCTCAATGCAAAACCTCCAAAACACACTTGTATTTTGTACCTCCTGTGAGAAAGCAGCACAAAGGATCGTGTAAAATATCCTCTAGGACTGAATCCTAAATTATTGACTAATTTCTAAGAAACAACACACTGTGTTCAAATTTCATTATGTGGAGATAAGCTTAATGTCATGATTGCCACAGCTGCATAGAACCTTCTCATTTTCCTCCACACCAAAATGTGTTCATCCACAGGCTCTGCTCATGGCCCTAAAGCACAGTGTATCCAATGGGACTGTAGTGGCATACAGGGACTCAGCTTTCCAAAATTCATTGCATATATGCCTTCAGTTCCTTAATCCTTTCCCACACCCATGAAGTGCTGAGGTTAAAGCCCCAGTCCTGAATGAGGGTTGGCATATGGATCATGCCCACAACCAGGATCCTCCTGTTTGGTTTTTACCCAGGGTCCAGCCAGCCTTGGGGGAAAACCAATTAGGAGATAACCACCAGGAGCCCCCACCTTCCATATGAACTTGGAGGCAGGGCGAGAGGCCACCTCTACAAAAACTGGCTCTGCTGGTGGTGCAGTTGGGTGACCAACTCACACAGTGCATGTGGTGTACACAGTTCTGGCTATTGAAAGGGTTTCCCAACTCTTCATAGCAAGTGGAGCTCCCAGGACAGCAGAGTAAGATGATTGGACTGATTACCTGGGCCCTTCCATCTACCACAGCATGGTTCTGGAGTCAGCTCACTCCCTTTCACACACCCAGTGCTGTGACTGATTGTATTGACTTCTTTGTTCCTTCGGTGGTCGAGCATGCTGGATTGTTGGTCTAAGATTTAAGAGCAAAGGGAGGACTTGGGCTGCTCATTTGCCTGTTGATGATATCCTTCTTAGTTGGGCAAGCAGTCAGCAGAAGACACACAACCCCCCCACCACCCCCATATATTTCACCCTTAAATACTTACAAAATTATATCTGGAATTCAACTAAAAGAAGGCTTCCAAAATTTGTTGTATTAACTAAATGACTGTGTAGGAATAAGAGCAATTACTCTCTCAGATATACACTTTCAGCACAGGGCCAAAGAGCAAAGTACACTGGAGCTGTTTCATCATGTGAAGAATCAGGGTTGATTCAAGAGGCATTAGGTGTTTCACCCCAGAAGAGGGGGAGAGTGCTCTGGTCTCAGCTGCAGAGCTCTTGGCACGTGACCCATCTTTACGGATTGCATTGACATCTGCGATATGGCTGACTCCCCAAGTGAGCATGTTTCCTAACAAAGAACACTTAGCTCATTGTAAGACTGAGCCTAGAAGGAGCACTTTGCCTGCACACATTTCTTTTGCTGCACCTCTGCTTTTAAGGATGATATTAAACAACTCCCCATGCTCCCCTGCCGCATATTTCCATTGTTAATTAAACTCTCCTCCTCCTCCTCCCTCCATTTCCGACACAGTGACTACCAGCTGATTCAACTTCTAGTCAGCAAGTAATTTTTGTCACGGTGGTCCAACACACGGGATGACAGAGCAGTGTGACAAACATTTTTTTATCTATATCTCCGCACACCAAACAAAACTGACTTGGGCAGGGTTTTCACTTGCTGTGGGGGAACAAAAGAGTCTGATTAAAACTGGAAATTACCCAGATTATTATGTTCCCATTGCTTTTACAGCAAACAAAAAACTGCTCAAGAAGCTTAAGATCACATGAGGCTGCCATGCCCTCTGCCTGAGGCTGTTCTTTCCTGGCAGCCTGTAGGGCCAGGTTTGTCAGAATCCGTAGATGCAGCCATGACTTGCAAGTTGTGCGATGTTCATACGCTAAACTCTGACCTCACACAAAACCTTCACCTGGGTATTTGCTTCCATCCATGTCATATTTATTTCAAATGTTTCACAATCATTTACCATTCAGGATATGAGTAACTCTAAGAACAAAGGTACAAACTTAGCAGTAAAGGTAAAATAGGACTAGAGGTCATCACCAAAAGTTTGCTGTCTCTTCATCCACTTTTAAACGTGATTTATTTACTTATTCTGCAAACCTACAGTTCCTCAATAGTGCCTCCTGCAGCATAAAATCCTCTTACTTTTAGGGCACGATGAAAACAACATGAACACAGAACAACTTTAAATAATCAAGTAGCAAAAAATTTACAACTTCTATTTCCCAAATGCCTCAGTCTGTAACAATATCATAGATACGGTGAGTCAAAAAATTAAATTTTCCCCTTTACAATGAAGAAAACATTTTACAACAACCTATACATGAAATACTGACTTAATATTAAAAGTCTTGTTTTGGAAAAGATAGTTTAGTGTTTAAGCCACCTTTCAGTTCTAAGTGATTACGAATAAACTTCTGTACAGATAGAATACTTGACACATAAACAAGGACTTGGGCACCTTTCTTGGAAGACTTAGTAGCAATCGGCACTGGTGACAGGATACCAAGTCAAGCTGATTCTGCTTTAATATGATAATTTATGTGTAGGTTTATACTCAGAAAAGTTAAGTAACCTGCCAAAGGCCAGAGACATCGGTACAGAAGTCCTGAGTTCTGATGTTTAAGTTCCTAGTTGTCAGTCATACAGACAAGTACAACATTTGATCTTCAGCCATTGAAAACAACACTACACATTAATACCTATAAAGCTCCTATTTTCTTAGCAACATCTGTTAAAAACAATTGATAGTAAAATAAACCCACAAAATTATATATTTTAATACATATTCCTGAGTGTACCCTCTCTAGCAACGTGTATCATCATTGCTATTGGTTTTGTTTTTTTTTTTTTTTCTTTAGCCAGGAGGCAATACAGTGACTGAAAAGAACCTACAACCCACCTCTAAGAGCAATTCAAGTCACTGGACTATTGTTGTACTTCTTACTACAATGTGAATTATAAAAGGAAGTAGACAGTGATGCCTTCAACAAAAGAAGAAGTATGGCAGTGAGAAAGGTAAGAGGAAAGGGCAAGAAACAAGAAAATAAGGTTGTTCATTTTTCTACATTGTCACTTTATCATTAGAATACACTTGCTGCTGGCCACATACTTGAGTCACGACACACAATGACAGTGATCCAGCTGACAGCATTCAAGCTATTTTGTCATGGACACAATGCTCTAATAATGCCTTAAACATATGAGACGGAAGCAATTTTTAAGAACCAAATTACCATTAATTTTTATTAGCAGGATTGCAGCTATTAGCAACTGGTAACTGGAAAAACAGAGGCAGAAAAACTTAAGACTGCTTAAAAAAATGAACAAAACCACACCCAAGTACATCAGATCAGCTGGAAATAATGCCACTTGCTACTTCGCCATCTTTCATTTCATTCTTAGTAATTTATAAAAGAACTAAATTAACCTCTTGCACTCTGTGGAACCACATCAGAAGTGGTTAAATATATCTGCTGGAGCAGTAGGACCAAAGATGCAATCATAATTGCAGCTATTACTTATTCAAAAAGTCCTGCAGCAATTCAGGTTCTGAACCAGAAACAACTGCTTAAACC
Source organism: Merops nubicus (assembly GCF_000691845.1). Taxonomy (NCBI): domain Eukaryota; kingdom Metazoa; phylum Chordata; class Aves; order Coraciiformes; family Meropidae; genus Merops; species Merops nubicus. Next base: position 19,392 of record NW_008586572.1, on the reverse strand, counting down.
TTTGTCTTCTTGCTTTCTGACTGGAATGGCTTTTAACTCCACTTTAGTGAGTGCATTTTGTCTTGACTCCAACATCCATTTCAACTGAGGAGCACTGCAACAGCAAATGACTGTGTCCTGCTCTTACAGCCCTGAATTTCCATTAGGTAGCACATCGAGATGGGTGATCACTTCTCAACAGTTATTTTAAGGCTAACAGCAACATACCTAGCTGCTGTCAAAATATCAGCACACAAACTTACATTACTCAAATTTTGGCAAAAGAACAACTTCCGTTTGTAGAGCTGCGCATAGTTCCTTCACTGCTAACTTTCTAACAAGGCCTATTTTTGTAGGCTGACACTCAAAAGGCAGAGAAAAGACTAACTGCCTACAGATATTTCAGCCTCAGCATTTAGCACAGATAGGAAAAGGCTGCATTTAAAGTCATGTCTTCGTAAAACTGTCATGCAAGTAGGCGAAACAAATTATCACATATTTCAGCTCGTGGGGTTTATACAGGTGGCCTTTGCAGTATTATCAGAGCAGCAGTGCAGTCATATGCTCTACAAATATGATGGGGTATTACAACTGACTACCTAAGCAAACAAATACAGAAATCCTTTCATAAATTATTTTAAATACAACTACTTTAACAATACCGGTGAACCTCTCCTGGGAAAACCCATCTCCATTCCAAAAAAAAAAGCCCAATGTATCCAATAACTCTCGTTTCATCTCATCAGCATGTTTGATGAATTACATAAGATAAGCCAAAGGCAATTAAAAAAAAAAAAAAGAAAAGAAAACGTAATAGCATTTTACATTTTTAACAAGCTTCCTCTAATTTCAAACTCTGTTTCTCTCTTAAAAGTTATCTTCTTTGTCTATATTACTCACTAAATTATATATAGGAGGATATAATTAATTTTGTTTATTAAGGTAAGGAGGGGTAAATTCTCATTAAACCTCCCAGATTACTAAAATCCATTCACCAATACCTTTCCCTCTAGGAAAAGAAATCAGATAATCAAAAGCCTGAATCTACTGGAAAAGCCTGTGCTCCTTCACTATTGCATCTGCAGTGTCCAGCAAAATGACATTCTGACCATTTGCTGGACTATCCCAGGTATTGCTGAAGTGCCAAAGCCTTCTTCAGATGGACAGTGCACTTAGGGCAGTCACCAGAAAGCAACAGACAGACCCTCATGGACCCACATAATCTTGAGCACAGTGCTCTTTGTCCCTGCAGCCATTGATGAGATGTGATCTCAAACAGGGAGAAGCTACAGATTCCTTTTCATGTGCACACATGGCAATGAGAGGGCACTGGCATAACACCTACCCATCTCACTCAGGGAGCATCTGCAAACTTCACTTTTTCTTGTCTGTTATCAGTGCTCAAAGTGCACCCCAATTCTGCCTGTGCAGGCAGAATTATACCTAGCCTGATCACATTTGATCCCAGCTACCTGCTTCTCAACACTGTGGGGATGGATCGTGGTAACTCAGATCTGTCCACTTCTAAAACAGTTCTCATCTGCCCTCTATCTCAATAATGATCAGTTTCCATCTGTCAGACATTTAGAAAATTCCATTTCAAGGCCACTACGCAGTCCTTTTTCATTTTCTGACTTCCACTGCCTTGTACAGGGCAGTTAGGAAGTTATGGCATCTCAGCAAATAAGAAGTTAAGGAATTGTCCAAGTACATTGTTCTTGCTATGAATGGTCTCTATCCACAGGAGCTCATCCTTCAAACCTGTTGAACCCGATGCTGACTACTAGAGCTTTTCTGGGCTCTATAAGCCCAGAACAGAATAAGGGAACATTATACATCCAATTTTATTCTGGAGGAAAAAGGGATAGACACATGATGTATGAAGTCACATGTCGTTATCTGGTCTGGAAACAGACACCTCCTAGAATATCCTTCCCTTTCATTCAGCTTTGACAGAACTAGTGTCCTGAATACCTTGAAATCTTCTTGCTAGTTTCTTCTAACTCCAAAGAATAATATATTCACACCTATTTGTCCCAGCACACTCATCAGTTCTCAAAGTTTCAAATAGGACTTGGTTGGTTTTTCATTTTTTTATGCAGCATTCCTTCCAGGGAAAGCTCGCTTTTTCCAAAGTTATTTCCATATCTGGAGGCGCTTCTTTACATCAAGCTATATTCCAGAAGCTTTACAAGTAACCTACGATTTCTGGACATCATCTGCCATTTGCAACTGACTCTAGAAAATTTCAATGAATGGAAATTATGTTCGGAAAATACCCACACATTAGACAGTTAAAGGCAAAAAACTGTTGCAGGATAAAGGTGATAAACACTAGATCCCTACAAATGCATTCTCAGTCAGCAAGTCACCTTACTAAATTTGCAATGACGACAATTAAGACTTTCAAATTTCCTTTAAGTTGCACAGACGTACACCGAGCTCTGCATGATGTTGTTTCATCAGCTAATTGTACAGCCAAGTAATATGAATGACAAAAAAAAAAAAAAATTAATAGCATTATTAATGCTACAACTGTTATATTTAAAATTAAATTTAAATTTTGGAATAAAATCCAAGTAGCCACCTAATTATGTTTGTAAAAAGGCCATGATATTAAGGAAAAACAAATACACCTTACCTGAAAAAGCAAAGGAAAAAAGCAACTATAGGTATTTAAAACTGCAGACACTGGCATTCACAAGACTAGAAAAAGATAACAAATTTAGAAGGTAACAAGGCAAGTAAGCACTAATACCTCAAGATTAGCCTCTGAACACATCCAGTCCTTTCATTAACTCACTGTATCTTGGAACTGGGTCTTTCCTCTGCAGAAGCAGACAGGGCCACACCTGGAACTGTGAGTGACAAGAGCATCCATCATGTGCCTAACCCAAGCTTTTTTCTAGCAACTCCAACTTAGGCTGTAACAAACACGTATTATGGTTCAAATTGGGTTTTTTGGACACATCATCAAGAACACACATGTACCTACACCCATCCATAAATAGTCTAAACGTAAGAACTGACCTGCTTCAATGATAATGGTACAGTTAAAGTCACATAGCTTTCCTACTCTACAGAGATTTTTAAAGAAGGACAAAGGGGTTTAACACAGTTCTACTTTACTCCTGTACTGCAGGAGATTTAGGCACACAAGGAAGAAAGCACTTCAACACAAATATTGTGTTGTGCTATTTGCAGCTCAGGACAAAAAAAAAAACCAAAAATGCCACGTTTAGACTAGTGCTTTGTGATTCCAAGAAGAGGAGTAACATACCAAAGTCCAAAGGCTTCTTCCCCCCCTCCCCATACTATCTACCTTACCTAAACTCACTCATATACAATTTAATCTCACAAAGCTATCTTTTCTGAATATCATTCTGATTTTCACAGCCTTAGCATACTGACAAGGACCAAACCTCCCTTCCTAACAAGGAATAGAACAAGATAGTTGTAATGCTCTTACAAAAAGCAGCCCCTGTCACTTATTCAAGAACCAAATCAGCAACTGATCAAAGAAGTTATGGTTACACAGTATCTCCTGACATGCTGTTCTCCATATTGAATGCTATAAATATCACCAATTAGGGAAATTGGGGTATGTTGTTTCTAGCCTGAATTCCCCATTTATCTACAACTTAGCAAACCATCTCACATCTAGTGCTCATAAAGATTTCAAGAGATATATCAATACAATCATTCAAACTCAGACTACATCCAAGTGAATGCTCAACATACCTCCTCTGAAATTCAAGTAGTTTTATGAGATTTTACTATTTCAAACCATGCACCTCTAGAAAAAGTGATTCATGTTAGTTCATATGAAACCTGGTATAATGCTCAAGTAACCTCAGTATTCAACCTCTAAATATCCACCTCTTCTGGAAAAAACAACAGAAAAAAAGCATCCTGAGATGGTTTCATTAAGGTATGTCAGAGAAGGGCTTTAAATTCAACTTTGTCATGGTGTTACAACAGAAAAAAAGACATACACTTTCATACAGAAGAGGGCTCATATCCAAGCTTCTTCTGTCTTTCTGTTTACAGTGATTGTTGCTTGAAATGGTAATAGAAAAGATACACCTGCTCTAAATAATTTAAGATTTCTTGTCTCCTTGGCAATTTTATTTTTTTCCCCAACACTCTACTTAAAGCAAAAGTAAGGAAAAATAAAACAGAGCTTTTTTTAGGCCTCCAAGTGTTGTAGGCTGGAAAATCCTGATGCCAACAGTAATTTCCATATTAAATACACATATTTTTTTTTCATAGGTGCAGAGTCCAATGCTCAACTTAGTAAAGTAAGTCCCTGTTACCCACCAACTTCAGGCACAAGACTTCCTCAGGACATCTGCAATTATAGGAAGGTCATCAGAAGGGCGTGAACGCTACCAGCACACAGCAAGTGCTGCAGACCAAAGAAAAGTTGAATCCATGGCAAAGTGACTGAGGCCACTCTCTAAAACCACACCAACTGGAGCAAATATTCTGTGTGCACCTATACAGGACCTCTCCGAAAATGTGAAAGTTTTCACAAAGGTAATAGCTTATCCAGAAAACTTCTGAAACCAGTATGACATCAGAAACAGGGGTGGTAACAGTATCAATTAAGAATATATTTGAACTGTATGGTGTACTTTTTCAGAAGACAAATACACAGACATAAAAAGGAAACCACATCTACACCCTCATTTAAACCATGCAATCAAATGTGTCCTTAAGTGCTCTGCTGTACTAAGTGATTATCACAAAAGTCTATTACCTATCAACTGTTTACAAAAATAATTTGTTTCAGAAATCCCCAGGGGTAAACTTCATGCCTCTGCTGGTTACAGCTGCACCACTCATGGGAACTTTTCATCCCTCATCAGAGGTAACCTTTGGCTGCGATGATGGCAGCAACAGGCTGATAACTAACCTCCTCCACTGGCACAGGTACTGCCAGAGTGTGAGCAGATCTCTCCCTGACACATGCAAGGAGTAACACAGGAAAATATTTCTTTGGCTTCCTTATGGCACAAGTAACGTGCAACTGCATACAACAAAAAGTCGTCTTCCTCTGTGACCTGGCGTGCTCATGCATCTAAATGCTCACTCTACCTGGGAGCTAAGAGAAGAGAATGCTGGAAAGGAAGCAACTCAACTGAAAGCAATAAGAGCACACATTCCTCACTCCCTCTTTTTGATTCTGCAGGACATGAGTGCTACTACTTTTTCTTCTGGCATAGTCATAGCAGGGCAAGGAGGATATTGTCCTCAGCCCCTGCTGTGGCTTGACAGAGCAGCAAGGCAGGCATACTTGGCTGCATTGCTTTGCAGTACTGAAGGGGTTCGCCTGCTCAGATAGTCCTGGGGGCTCCTTCTTCCAGCTTCAACTTTTACATAATTCCTTGATGACAGACCCTGTTTGGACCAATTCTAGAGCCTAGATAGAATCTTTCCTAAATAGCAAGAGCATCCACATGCTAGAAGGGCCTTTTAGCCTTTTTGAGACTATTATTCTGGAAGAAAGCAATCACAACTGCTGCAATGCTAGCAAGTTACAGAGTGTCTAATGACTTCAAAATGGCTTACCTGTTATGTTTGAAGTGCCTATAGGTCTGGGTTACCAAGCAAGCAAGCAACCAAAAGAACAACTAAGAACTTGAGGTACTAGTGCCAGCCAGGCTTATCTTAGTAATGACTTTTATAAGCCAAATAGTCACCTCAAGATCAACTATAAGGAAGAAAAAAAAGCCTGCAATACAGGCAGCCAAATGTTATGAGCTCCATAAATTCTGAAAATCTTACTGCACTGATGATACATCTACAAAAGACTTAAGTCACATGCTTACCAAGAATCAGTAGCATTAGCATTATATGACAGCACACACTGAGCTCAGTGAACTGCAGGAGACCTCCCTGGAGCCTGCAGAAGAGACACTGGCTAAAAATTCAGCAAATGCACTCGGCGTCCAGCATGCTACACCAAATGCTAATACAATGCCTTAGTCCACTAAGACAGTGACAGGAGAGAAAACAAAAGAAAATAAGACTAACACTGGAGAAGTACAACACTGCATATCAGACAGCACAATTCAGAACTGCTGAGGGGAAAATGGGTGGCGTCCAACCCTGAGAGGGGTGACTAAGCCAACAAATGAGTCAAGACCTGTCCTGCTTGGAAAGCCACCTGCCTGTCACAGAGCTGCTGTCTCCTGTCAACCTTCCCTCTCTTACATCTCTTGAAGTAAAGGAGCAGACAAAGATGCTACCTCCCCATCAGCACCACCTCTCAGCTGAGAAATCTGAGTGAGGACAGCTTTAACATTCAGATTCAGCTACTGGTACCGGCATGGATGTGCCTTAAATGAGCTTGCCAGGTGGTCTGGAGTACCAGATAGACTAGACTTCACCACCTCTTAGTTTAACCATACAAACGTCCACATTTTACTGTTCCCATATCTGCAACAGAAGTGGCAATAAATACTGTGCCTCCATAGGTTGCTTTGAAACAGTTTTGCTTGGGTAGGTTTAACAGAAGGCTTTGACACCTGTTTTCCAGTTTAAGCCTCCAGTGAACCAGTCGTCTTTGGCCTTCCAGTATCTTAGGGGGGCCTACAAGAAAGCTGGGGAGGGACTTTTTAGGATATCGGGTAATGACAGGACTAGGGGGAATGGGGCAAAGCTGGCAGTGGGCAGATTCAGGCTGGATGCGAGGAAGTTCTTCCCCATGAGAGTGGTGAGACCCTGTGATGGGTTGCCCAGGGAGGTGGTTGAGGCCCCATCCTTGGGGGTCTTTAAGGCCAGGCTGGATGAGGCTCTGGGCAGCCTGATCTATTGGGAGGGGCCCCTTCTCATGGCAGAGGGGTTGGAACTGGGGGATCCTTGTGGTCCCTTCCAACCCTGACAGAGGACTTAGTAGTGTTGACTTGACGGTTGGACTTGATGATCTTAAAGGTCTCTTCCAACCTAAATGATTCTATGATTCTTTACATCTTTCTCATTGAACAGGTTCTGAAGATAGTGTGGATATTCCTAAAGATGATGGTGTCACTGAGAGAAGCTGCCATCAGGATCAAGTGTTTAGTTTTCTTTCCCATTCCATTCCCTCATCCCAAGCAGTACAAACAGAATAGCAGTGGGTTAAAAAAAAAACCACCAACAACATCCATTGTATCCATTGTTTTCCTTATACACACACCGCTTTCAGCATGAAGCACTGCTTACATCATAATCAAAACAATGCAATTCCTACACAGTGAGAAAAGCCTTCCCCCCCAAAAATAAACCAGAACACCCAAACTGAGATGAATTAGCATGCTAGTATATCCATAACCACCAAACGTTTCGAACACATTACAGTGAAGAGCAGTCTGTAACATGAAAAAGTGCTTAGGAAATGACCAAACACACAGGTGGAGACGGATCACCATTTAGAAGCACAGGAGTAAAGTCTACCCTGTCATGATTTGCAGCAAGCTTTTGATACTGCAACTCTTTTCTAGAACACATTTTACCATTTTTTAAAATTTAATCTTGTACAGTAATGCATCACCTCCTGTTGCTACATAATTATTTTTATTCTATATTTCCACAAGAAAAATCAAGAACATTCAAGGTATATTACTAACAAACAGGTTGCATTCAAATAGAATTCTTCCACATCCACCTGTTCTTACATAGCTGGGGAATTTAAGAATACATTGTTGGGGAAAAAAAAAGGAAGTCTACTGCTGTAAACTCAAGTATGTAAAATCAAATAGATGATCAGAGCTCAACTAAACAGTTCCATCTTTTCCAATCATGCTGTAAACCACGAGTTCCTCAAGTGAATTATCCTATCTTCTCTGTGTTTTAGTAAAACTGACATTTTGAGTACATTAGAAGTTTTCTCAGAAACAAGAGTGAATATTAATTCTGATACATTACAAAATGGTTCACACCGCAAAATCCATAACCCAACAAATCCCAAAAGGGTTCTAATTTGCACAAAAGCATATAACCATCTCATTTCTTCCATAAACAACATCAGTAGAAAACTTCAGAGAAAGCTTAAGTGCTTTGAAAAGTTTGAAAGCATACAGCTCTATAAATCATTACTTTCCCTTCCTGTGCTACAACTTATCCTGCTGGGAAAACAAATCCTACAACTTTTCACTTGAAGGGCTAAATTTTCTTATTAGGGATGTTTATGCTTATTCTGTTTTACTTAAAAATGCAGAGAACCTTCCAGAAATATTTAATAAATCAGTACTTCAAATTAAAAAAGCTACTGTAGATAGCCCTGAAAGCAAAATATGAAAATTTGTTTCTAATGGGAGAAAATGTTTTACATTTTATAGACTTTCATACAGGTCCAGATTTTTCTGATCAAGGGCAAAGTCAGAAAAATCTACATGCTGCTATCCTCAGTACGATGACAATGGGATAAACCATCAAGATTTAATCCAGATAGCACTCCTATATTTCAGTAACATATCCTGAAATGTATGACTTTGGAGGTTGTTCATATTCATTTATTTAAGTTTCATAGAGTATGCTTTTCTCTAGTCCCTAGACAAACTATCAGAGGGAAGGGACACAATACGAAAATGTAAACCAACATTTGGGCAAAGAAACAAACCCCCACACAAACACTCTCCACCCACGTAACAGAAGCTGCCTACCTGTGCCCATTGCACTATGAACAAGTACGAGCATCAGAGTCCTGTAATACAATAATGTTGCTATCTTCAGGTAAACTATTAGGAGACAGAGAAGTGTAAAAAGCAGGAGAGTTGCTAATGTCTCTGCCCTGCAAACCCCCTGTGCTACCCAACCACTGCACCAGAAACTGAAGCTGGTGACTTGCTACCAGCTCCACACACATGAAACACAAGAACTGATAGTTCAATCTTTGCAGTTATCCAAGATAAATTGAAGCATTTTTCTAGGAATACAGCAAAGGCTTTACAACTCAAAACTGAGCTCAAGCTGCACCCAAGAAGATCTGGAATCTGTTTCAAAAACACCAGAAGTTTCCCATTAAAAAGCACACCTTCAAGTGCTCCTTGGTGATGTCATCTGGAAACAATTACCACACAGAAAGAGGAGTCATCAGGCAAGTTTTGAAACATGAAACCTGGAATATCTGAGCAACCATGGCCCTTTGGATAAGTGACCAACATCCTTGTGCTGGCAACTTGTATGAGGGAGGCATGTTTTAGTAAACAAGAAGTGTCCTGCCTGGTTACAGCACTTAGCTCTCTCCTGCTACTTTTACACCAAACTCTTGTATGTATTCCAAAAAGTGCAAATAATAACCACTACTATTAATCACTTCACATTTGAACATAGCAGATGAGCATCATCTTGCTTTCAATATTAGAGGATTCTAGTCATGACTTACATGCTTTTAAAATGTTATTTCCCTGGTTCCTCTGCTTGCCATAAGAAGATAAAGTATTTGCAGAGATTAAATGAACACCCACTGACTCATGCCTTCGTGGCATGTGCCCTCTGGCCAACAGGTTTCAGAATTCATCAGAAACAACACGTTGGGAGACCTAGACCTGGGATGATTTCTCCCTCTACACACACAGAGAACTGCACATTTATCATCTACACAAACTGACAGCAGCTACAAATAAAGGCAACAAATAAGTAGCAGTGATAATGGTCAGCTAAAAAGAAGTGAAGACTCAATATTTTATATAAATGCTGAAGATAAACATTCAGGTAGAGAGACTATAGATCAAACACCTGAGTCATCACGTTTTACTAGAACATGTAAAGAAGTACTGGAATTTGCTTTGTGTTTTCAAAAGTATAGTGGATCTTACAATCTTACCCTCCCATTAGATAGGGAAGAAAACAAACTATCAGAACTAGCAAAAACGGGGAAAGGAAATCCATGCTGACAGCAGCAAAGTTAATCTCGGTCCGTTAGGATCCTGTCCATTAGGATCCATTAGGAATACAGTGGAAAAAGACAACCATGCTCCCTCATGTTCCTCTACAAGCAAAAATCAGAGACCTAGGCAACCTGCTGGCCTTGTACTGTTCTCAGCCCTCCTAAATGAAGTGCTCCCACCTCCTCCTTACTTTCTCACTGCAGAAAGAGATTCAGTCCTACCCCTTTCTTCCAGTCCTCATCTTTCATCTGCTTTCCAAGATTATCTTCTTACTGAAGGCAACCTCTTAAGTCTTCCTACTTTTAATTTTTGTCTATCTTAGCAAGGAAAAGGTAAGAATTTTCATCACTGTGGGGAAGGGGAGCTCTTATGATCAGCATGTTTGGAGAACAGAGAGAAAAGCTGTGTTCTGAAACCAGACAATTCTGATAGCAGCAGAAAGTCTCTGCCATGGATGTGGGCTCCAAACACATGCATTATCATCTTTCAAAACATCCATCATCTCATCAATATTCCTAACTTGTTCCTACCCAGAAATTTAGTATTCTATTTTCAGGACTAGAGACCATGCCTGCACATCATTATTTTCCAAGAAATTAGGAAAGGAAGACACCTGTACACTTTTCTTTGTTTTCTTTTTAAATATTATTCTACATTTGGAGAATGTGTGGAATGAAGTGGAAAAAATGAAGTCTTAAAGGATAACAAGTGGCAACACAGAATTAGTAAGACAGGTGGACTGCTTATTTGATTCAATTTACCGAAGTGGTTTTTGCATTATGAGTTAAACAGGTGTTATTTGGAACAAGCAACATCATTTTTCTCTTCCTAGTCTTAGCACAGGATAGTAAGGGTGGCTAGAATATTTTCTTAAAAAAAAGCCAAAAACTAAACAAACAAAAAATTCAGTGCTGATATACAGAAGCAAGATTAGGTTTAGACTTACCTTCCCAAAACTATAAACTGTCAAAAAACTTATAATTTTCCTCTTCCAAACCACTACAGTTCCAAGATCAACAGTACCTTAAGCCAAGTGCAGCAGCCAACATTTAAAGGAATATGAACACATGTCTAGAGACGACTGAAGGCATTATTACTGGTTTTAACATACCGGCTGGAAATTGCTTAGAACATACTACATCTATTCACTGTAGATTACACAACTATTGTTCTTCCCATGAACAATGAAAATAAAGAAGATAACTGATGGGTTTAGACAGAAGCTTTAGCCAGCAACATTCAACATGAGGGGGGGAAAAAAAAAATCAACCTTAAGAAGTGTTAAATTACTGGGCATTCCCCCAAATTTAATGGGAAGCAAAGTTTTCTGAGAAACTGCTAGCACAGTTATAGCACTCACAATGGCTCAGAGTCTGTTGTCCAATAGTAAAGCTTTGAAAGATCAGAATTATCCATAAAACATTGTGTTGTCGTGAGTGATGCGAGTATGGAAGAAGAGGATAAAAAAAGAATGCAAAATTGATTGCCTGCAATGCAGTATGCTAATTAACAGCAGACACAGGCCTGCCAAAAATCCTGTGCTGGGATAGGAAACGCTCACCTACTAAGGAGCAAAGTCAATGCTAACACCTTCTTCAGTGCTGTGCTCTCTATGCCAAACTTCCAGGGCACTTGAAGGAACCTCTTGTGTCCCTGTGAGACAAGGGTATAAGCACAGACAGCCTCAAGTGAAAACTGAGACTAGTGCAAAGAATGAGGGTAGGAGGGCTAAGTGGGGAACTTCCCTCAGTTGTGCACCCTGCACTTCTCTCCTGTTACTGCAACCACCCATTTCACTGCAAGAGCTCAGCCTGAAACACAGCTCTCAACTTCACAAATCCACAAGAAGCAGATACAGTACAAAAAGAAAAAGAAAATCCAGAAAATACATCACAGCCAGGTAAATAAATCTCTGAATGCATTACAACTTCTCCATGCATTTTTATTGCGGTACTACATCTGCAGTTAAAACTAGACAGTAAAACATCTCTTTGGAAAACAAAAATAATTAGCACATGGGCTTTTTTTTTCCACTAAAATAAAACCTTAGAGCAACCTCAAAGCAAAAAAAATAAATCCTGTATAGTAGAGCCTACAGCTGCCCTTTAGCACGCACATGCTTTCCACAGGTGTAGTAAAGCTGTAACAGAATGTTTCAAGAGGAGTAAGACGCATGAACCTGAAGCCCTGAAGAACAAACCAGAACTTTCCTTTTTGAAAGTCCTGTTGCCTCTGTCTTCAGCAGTGAATGGCAGTAGAAGCTGTCAGCATGGGTGGCATACACAACCTACATGACAAAAGCTCCAATATGGCACTACTGCAGTTGTTAACAACACAGGCCTATAAAATTGTGTGTATTGTCTGAATAAAAATTCTACAAAAGAATAGATATAGCAAAAATATTAGAAGGAAGCTCTGAGAGTGCCTTTAGAGCAAATGGTGCCACCAGAGGGGATGCCAACTGCCATCTGTATATTCTAACACTTCATCTTTCACTAAATCCATGAACATAATTCATCTAAACCAAACTTCACTTTTGCTATCTCCCCCATAAGATGCTTGTCTCACATCATTTAAGTGCCACATCAGTGAAGCAAACAGTAATGACAAGCATTCCTCACACTGTTTCCAGGACTCTGCCCCTACAGTTGCACATGGACTGAAAAAGAAGCTGCTGACTGTTCTTAGGCTTCACACAAAGGTGACTGTAGTCTCCACTCTGCTTATTTTTTTCCCCAAAACAGCCAGAAGACCTCTCCATGACCTGCAGGAGGTATACTACAACTTCAGCACAGCCCCAGCAGAAGACAACTGCTGTGCACCACACCTAACTCTTACTTTCAACCTAGTGACTTTGTGTGTGTGGAATAAGAAGCTGATATGTTAGATGAAATGCTACTTGTCCTTTCAAAATTTAGAATCATGTTAAATTATTGCAATTTGCTCATTCTAAAAATCTGTTCCCACCACTGAAATATTAGACTAACTATTGCACAAGTAAAAGGACTGAGAATGGGTATTATTTAGGTTTCATACCTTCACTAAATAATGCTGAAAATTAACCTCCTCCATCGGAATACCTTGCAGTGGTATACATTACAGATGTGCCTAATGTATGTGTAGGTACAAAAAGGCTCCGGAAAATGTTTCAGTATAAGCTACACATCTTGCTTGTCTCATCAAAAATATTTTTAAAATAAGCTCAATTACAGAAAAGAGTTTAATAAAAACCAGCAGCTCCAAATTGCAGCCTCACTTATGTCTTCCATCAGCTAGGTATTCTGGAACAGCCTGGCAAGCTTCAGAATTGATGCTTTCAGCTGTGCCCCCCTGAACGTACACTGTGCGGAAACAACACTGTGACAATAATTTAACTTCTACAGGAAAACTTAGGCACTAATGCCCCTTGCTCCATCCCAGATATAAACTCTGGGGGGTGCAAAACATAGCGCTTTGTTTGATTCCACAGCTGCAAACTGACTTGGGCACAAACAACACTGCCAATACAATCCCTCCTGTGGGATTTCCAGGAAAAGTTCTGAAATAGCTTCAAAACCAAGTATGAAAAAGAAAAGAAAAAAAAACACAACCAAAAAGCTCAGGGTGGAGGGGTGGGTGCACAAAAATGAAAACACCGCATCTGAGAACAGTGACTAGCAAAACATTACTTTATGTAGGAGTCACTTGTAGAAAGCCCTAGCTGTCAAACGCTGGGTTTGTAATACCTTCATTGCTCAGTCTCAACTGCTAGTAATAATATATCCTCTTCATATGTTATAAATGGAGAAAGGGATAAATTGATACATTGCACTTGCTTATCCCTAACTTCAACATCACACTTAAGAGGACCATTCCTTGCCATGAAATCACAATTTTCTTATAAGACAGAGACCAATGACATGCTTTAATTTTTTCCTATGAGCCATTTTAGCTATTGCCAATCTGTTACCAGAAATCATTTAATACTTGGGCTCTACAAAAGCTGACTCTGCAGGAACCAAAGTAAGATCTGTAAAAATATGTA
>NW_008586572.1:0-5483 GCF_000691845.1 Merops nubicus | reverse complement strand
GAATGCCTGCTACAGGTTCTGTACAAAACTAAAAAGATAATATGGCTCAAGAAGAAATTACCTCACAGCACATACATGGCTATAACAAATATCCCTACGTGGAGAGGAAAACTAAAAAAGCAAGTATTTTTATTTCAAGGAAAAAATAATTCTCTTCCTCTGTGTGACTTCTAATCAGTCTCTAAACAGCCACAGAAAGCCCAGACAGTTAGGACTTCAGCCAAAGAGCTTCCCCTGCTACTGAGCACTGAGAAAAGGAAGTGGGTTATGCCACTGCCACAACCAAACCACCAATAAAGCCTGATTAGGATCTTAGAATGTTTCACTACTACTTTACATGGCATAATTGTTGTCAGGAATCATATAAGGTAGTGACTGTCTGTTTGGTTTGCCAGTAAAAATGTTTTTCCTTCTTCAAAGGAATTTGACAATTTATTTTAACTAGGTTTTGCTTGTAAACAGCAACTTTCTCTATTTTACAGCCAAGCTACAGTAAAGAATAGCTGAAATACACCAAATCACTGTTCAAGATGCAGATCAATGCTATAATCAAATCCCTCACAGAGAGAAGTAGCACAAAGGAATTATAGGAGGAAATAAGAACATCAGTGCAAATATTTCACGTTCTTTTTCCATTTCCTTTCCAAAACCAAGAAGAAAGTCAAAAGAATAGCCAACAAAGAGCCCACAAAGCTACTCAGCACCAATACAATCACTCAACTTTCCAGTACCTTTCAGTGTAGCTTTACAGAAATGCATTTCTGCTTCTGCTCTCTTCCAACTCATCTTCCATGTCAGATCCAAAGACCACAAGTTGACTGTACAAAGAGTACCTCATATATGCTGCTCCTAAGTCCTCCCAAACCAGTAAAGCTTTGCTATTATCATGTTGCTATCATCTTCCTCATCAAGTCTATATTCCACAAACAAGTCTCTGATTGAAGCCAGACAGGTTTGCCTAATAACCGTAGTCGTCATCACCTGGTTTCAGATGCTGCCTTCATAACACTTCATTTTAATTATTTTCACTATGTTAGAGCAATAATGTATTTGTTGCACTCTTCAGCATAGCTTTTGGGATGAGTGAGACAAGCAAGCAAGTGCTCATAAAATAAAATAAGCCTTCAGCTTGAATTAATCCAATCTTGAACAAAAAATCAGAATAACAAACTATCAAGAGAAAAGCACAAGGGAAGTATTACTAGAAGCAGCCATACTACTTTTCCAAGGGTTGTACATGGACAAACATATGTTCTATGCATACGTATCAAACAAGCTATTCAGCTTAGTCCTTGTGATTTTAAAAATATAAGTTAATGCTGCAGGGGGAGCTAAAGAAATTATAGTTACATACACTGAACAACCAAGTATTACTGGTACTCTATTAGTCAGGCTGCAGAATGTATTTGTATTAAAGTGGCAAGATGATATAAAATTATCATGAACAACCCCAGAGGCAATGTCTGAATAAATACAACATGAATTCATGTCTTGTATGCAAACAAGTTTAGATACAGTTTCAAAATACCTCATATTCTTCCTAGCATGGCAATAAAAGAAAAAGCTCTTATAAACAAACATCTCTGAAACAACCCAAATTGATTTTTCCAAATCCTCGAAATCATAAGACCGTGTGCATGTATCAAAATTTTTCTATTTAAAATGTTATTGTTGATATCAGGACATTCATCCACACAGATCTGAAGACAGCATCATAAAACTACTTTTAACTATGAATGGGAAGCCTTTGTCCAAGAGGTGCTGAAGAGAAAGAGTTTAAAAAACAAAATGAAACAAACCACCCCCAAAACAACCAACCAACACCACCAAATAAAACAACAACAAAACTAAACACATCACACAGCCCCAAAGAAACCTCCTAGTAAACGTTTACAAAAAGCACCACTGGCATAAGCTAAAACATAAGCAGAATACTTGTGAGAACACAGACTGAAAATTCCAAGTCTGCTGACCCTCCCAGGGAATACTGCCATACTTGAGGCACTGCAAACTGTGCTTATAGCACAGAGCAGACACCTTCACAGACAAAACCAAACAAAACACACCACTGATATCCCCTGGACTTTGTGCTCCTAGTGGAAACATAACCCAAACTGCAGGCTTTCCTGAAGCAGCAGTCAAGAGGAGGCTGGCTGGCTCCCCGGTCCTTAAGCAGCACAACCAGCCCAGCACACAACAAAGAGCTGTTGTTCCAAGCCAGCACCAGGGCAGCAGCTGAACCAGTTGGCCCAGTACCCTACAGTGGTCTGTGGGACATCAAAGGCTGGCTGTGACCTGAGCAGACAATTAGGATGTGTTGGTGTAGAGTTACAAAGTTCTAAGAGGTCACTCACAGATGAGTTTCAGTGCTGCAGTACAACCCCTTTATAAAGTAGTATTACTGGCTTCTTTGAGAAACTAGCACTCAGGTTCCCCCAAATCTGGGGAAATAACTGCAACACTGTTTTTTTTTCTATAGAAAGCTTACTGCAAAAGTGCAGTTCCTGAGATTAGCTAAGTAGCTTTACCATACATATAACAATTTTAGTTTATGAAGGATAGCTACTGTGGTTCTCTCTCTTAAAGATCCAGGTAACCATGTTAACTGAGACACTGATGAGCAGTGGGTTGAGTAGCAGTGGAGTAATTAAAGACAATAATTACACCCTATTGCCAAAGACACTCAAGATACAGCAATCAAGTACAAGTAAAGGTTCTCAGTTTTGTACATATGCTATAAACAACTAAAGACTTAACTCCTTACAAATAAACCCAGTTGTGCTTTCGTCTGTTAAAAGACACTGCCAGCGCCAGCATCATCTATGCCACCATGTGGCACTGCCCTTCTCATCAGCTCAAATCCCAAAAGGACAATTTCCTCTCTCAATAATGTTGCTCCCCTAGACACAACTTCCCCTTTTAATCACCAGTTCCAATTGTGC
The DNA here is from genome assembly GCF_000691845.1 of Merops nubicus. Classification (NCBI taxonomy): domain Eukaryota; kingdom Metazoa; phylum Chordata; class Aves; order Coraciiformes; family Meropidae; genus Merops; species Merops nubicus. The sequence goes on along the minus strand of NW_008586572.1, from coordinate 2,541 downwards.
ATGCAAAACTACTGAAGACAGACTTGAAGCAAGCAAAAGTAAGGGCAAGACGTCAAGACACTTCTATACCATACCATTCTTTTAACCAAATAAAGATAAAAACACTCTTAAATCAGTAGTAAAAAAATCAGATTTCTTACTTCTTCAGTAACTCTTAGCATGGCTTCAGTAAGGCTAAAGAACACTCACTAATCTGAGATTAGCTCCAGTCAGCTACTCCGAGCAGTCCCAAAGTCTTATGGCAGCCCTTCAACCAAGCCCGCACTAGGGGTTTCACTGCAACCACCACTGGCCAGCTGTAAAACATCCTGAACCTCAGAGTTACTTGGCTTGATCCTCCTTCTGTGACAAAATGAAGACCCTGTGTAGATTGCTGCCACATGGCAAAACACACGAGAACTTGGGTTTATAAAGGCCCTTAAAAAAAAAAAAAAAAAAAAAAAAAAAAAAAAATCCCACCAAAAAACCACGACCAAACATACCACAAAGTTGTCACCTTGACATACTTAGAATTAGTATACAAACCTGCATATTTTCATATTTGTAGAATCTACATTATCTCTCAGGTAAGAAGGAACTTCATTTTCTTAATTTTTAAGCTAACTTTAGAAATTATTATCCCACGATTCATGTGCTTAATACAAAGCCTTACACAAAAGTATAGGAATCCTGAGGTTAGAAAAAGATTTTTATGCTTTTCCTTCAGTGTAGCATCTTTTTTCACATGTAAGAACATTCCCCTGTAGGATCTTCAACAGAAGCAAACAAGCACCAAGCTAGGGCGTTTAACTTCCACAAGCTGTCAAATAAACTGGAATGCAGCTGACACCATGAGAAAGCAAATTTTGTTTGCAAATCATATCAGTAACTCAGGCACTGGTTTAACAACATCAGGGTCATACTTAATCACCTTAACTCATGCAAGCAGCAAGATCATTACTTCCTCTTTTGGATTTTCTGTTCTCTTGCTGAAGAGAAACATATGCTTATGCACCTTGTTAAACTGAACTGAACCTTTCAGTGATGCTGTTTAAGGAAGGGTTTTAGGACTTCCTTTTTTTTCCTTCCTTTTTGTTTTGTTTTTTAAAGCATATTAAAGCATAGAAACCTTAATGAAATTCACTTTGAAGAAAACTTCTTGGGTCCAGTTTTTATGGAGTTTAAAAAAAAAAAAAAAACACAACACAAACCAACCCTCCAAGAAGTAACAGTTCTAAAGTTACATTGTAGCCCTTGAGATGAAATTAACCCGAATAAGACAAGTGTATCTTTTACTTCTTTTTATGCTGTTAACTCAAACCATTACAGGAGACAGAATTTCCCTATCAGTCTTCACAAGACTCCATTGTGAGACTTCCAAGAATACAGCAAATGTTAACTCCTGCACATTTAATTAAACACTTTCAAAACACAGCTTTTAGAAACAGATCCATTTCAGCCAGGACACCACCAGACTCTTGGTAAGAGTTTAAGACAACAATCTTACTATCATAGTTCAACCTTAATTCTGTAGAGTTCAAGAACTGAACTACTTATTTCTGGAAAACACTGCATTTTCCAGGAAAATACTGATTTGTTACATTAAGTAAAATATTCTACACCCAACTCAAGGGGACTTAGTACATTCATATCAATATCAGAGCTATGTTCAACAGCAGTAAAATCCCAGAACACAGGAACGCACTATTTTTCATAGCACTCAATATCTTTGAAATGGTACTGTGATGACCAAAGAGTAATTTCTACTTGCTTTTTTCCTGCTAACTAAAGAGGCAAAGAGCAATAAGCAAGATGACAGAAGCCAAAAGTAAGATGAAGAGAGAAATAAACCAGATGGCATGGGAATATATTTATATATACTTAAATTATTCCCAAATTATGAAAAAGAAAGAGAAAAGTGTTTTAATTTGCCCTATAATCAGTGTTCTTCTAGAAAAGAGTTTCCAGATATATTTATGTAAAGTGGATTGTGAATTCTAATTAAGATATAACTGTAAGCCAGGATCCTCCGTCATACAATTAATCTGAAATCCAGCCTCTAGCCGAGCAGAGTACAGATGGAGGTTAGACAGATGTAATTACAAAGTCCCATCAGCAGTAAGCCACTGGGAGATGTTGCAGGCTTTCCTGTATTTCTTCTTTGTACTTTGTAAGCTATTTTTGTCAAAATATGCCAGGAAGACACAGCTACCGTGATAGAGTTACAGCACTTCAACATTAGCTGTAGTTTGCACCACCTATTTTAGGGCACCAATACCGAAAATAATGACAATTGCACTCCTATTTCTGCACACTGCACTAATAGAGTGCTGGAGTAGATGCTGCATTCCCAGCTTCCTTGCTGTCCTTCAGGATGAACCCCTCCCTTCTCTGCTTCAAACCTCAGCAACTGTAAAACTGCACCTTATTACCATTTTGAACTTGTAAAGTGAGATTAATCGTTGAAATAAAAATCATTTGGAACATAAATTCTAAGAACAATGTAACTTGGCAAATCATTTACACCACAGTGTTCACATTTCATAGAATCATAGAATCATA
>NW_008586571.1:0-2651 GCF_000691845.1 Merops nubicus | reverse complement strand
GGGGCGGGTGGAAGGCATATGTGACAACAGGCTGTGCCCGGCAGGGGGAACTCCTGGCGCTGGGATTTTCCAGCCGGGTACAACTTTCTGCCTTTAGGTGGGAAAGGGAGAGGGGAAGCTCCAGGAGGGGGCCCCGAGCCTGGCTCCCCGCTGCCTGCTCCCCTCCCTGCCGCCCGCCGGCGGGAGCTGCAGAGCCTTATCGGGGTCTGTGGAGCCAGTGTGAGGGGCAATCGCCCGCCCTGCAGGAACGGGCAGAGCCTGGAAATGCCCTTATCAGAAGGTGCATTCACGGGGCTGTGTTTTCCCCCCGGGCTGGGAGCATGGCCTTTGTCAGCTGCTTATGCACGCCCTGAGGATCAGCTATTGGTAAGGGATGGTGTGATGAGCAACATTTTTCTTCCCAAAAAAAAAAGCAGTGAATAGTGCCACAAAACCAATTTGGAGGGTGCTTCTCACTAGGGCACTGCCCAGCAATGCCAAGAAACCAGTGATGAGTTGGCCAGTGGCAGCACATCCCAGAGCTTGGGCAAGGGGCTCCTCCAAGGGCAGCACCTCTAGCTGTGTCCTGCAGAGCCTCTCCCCGAGCCCACCTTCTCACAGCCAGTCACTTTTGTGTGTTCAACAGCAGCCCGTATGTGCATGGCCACCAAGGTGTGTAAGGGCAGGGTGAACACCATCCCACCCGAAACCCCCCCTGGGATGTGCTGAAGGACATGGGCTGGCAGCCAGCACGCTGCTATTTCATTGTGGTCGCTCCGTCTGGCTGCCGGCTGGAGCAGTCACTGGAGGTGCTGCTGGTTTCCAGCCTCAGCCTGTTGGCTGCTGGTTGGGAGCCCTGTGCAAGGAGCACACAGGCTCTAGGTCACATCTTGTTGTTTCATTCAGCCAGTTGCTTTTCTCAGGGGGAAGATCTCTGTTTGGAGAGCTGGTGTCCAGGCAGTGCAGACAGCGAGCGCCAGCGGGCAGCCAGGAGTTACCAACCCCCTGGCTCCAGGGACAGTGACACTGATCCCCATCGGTCAGAGCAGGTTTATGGAGCTTATCAGAAGAAACAGCTCCGAATCAGAGTCATTAGGAGGTTTAGCAGAACAGGAGCTGCCAAAATTCCCCTGGCTCCTGTCCAGATGCAGGTGCCAGTCAGTGTGATGCCAGGTGGGCACTGCCAGCCTGTGCCCACAGCCTTGCTCCTGCTGCCGGCAATGGGGCCGGGCAGAATTGTTATTTCAGCTCCTTAATTAAGGAGCTGCGTTGGCCCCATCTACCAAAGTCCTCCTGCTGATGGGCCATAACTCAGCCTGAGACCCTGGCACACAGTGAGCCCTGCACTGCAGGTGGCCTGGGGGCATCTAGTGTAGTGAGTCCTCGTGGCAAATTTACTCACTACCTATTGACTGCTACATGAAAACACCATAAACATTTATGATCCCATAAAAAAAATGGACCCGATATTCTTGAGGGAGACAAGAACCACATTTTGCTCCTTGTGGTGTCATCGACCACGTATTTTGAGCTGAAAGAGTAATAAAAAGAGCAGAATATAAACTCCCAGCCACAAAAGATGAATAAAACCCAACAAGGTGAGGGAGGTGGAGATTGGAAGATTTTTTTCCCCTCCTAAGAGATGTGAAACCACTGTGCAAATTTAGGGGGCTGCAGAGATGAAGGGCTTGCTACCCCGAGCTTGTGGGGCTGCAGGGGCTGCGTAACAACACGCTGACACATCCCTGTGGTCCTGTGGGTTTGCCCATCTCTGGGCAATGCTGGATGAACACATCCAGCCTGGCTGGGGCAGGCAGCAGGGACAGGGCAGAACTAAGCCTGGAGCAGAGTTCTGAGTCCCTGCTCAGAGGCAGCTCAAGGCAGGACCACACGCTGGTGTCCCACTGTTGTGTGAAGGGAAAGGGTAGGTGTGGGTAAGGGACAAATCCCCTGGCTTTCTAGCTGGTACTCAGATACTAGAGGGGCTGGGGGCAGCTGAGCTTGTCTCTTAATAGGTACCAATGAAGCTGTCACTGTAGGAGCAACACCAGAGGCAGGAGCAGCCTGTGGCTGTAGGTCCAGTCACATTCAACAGAAGCAATTGGATGTGTGAATAGCAGGGGTTAGGGACACAACAGACAGGTTCTTTGGTTGATGGTGATAAATACACTAAGCTGCAGACTAGCTATATAGCTCTAAAAGTGTAATTGCAATAATAATAACAACAATAATAATAATCTCCCAGGGAAAAAAAAATCACTGGGTGGAGCCGAGGCCCCAAATCTTCCCCAGAGGTGTCCCTGCTGGGGAGGGGCGAGGGGAACAAAACCCCTCGGTATGGCCCTACAACCCGGTGCCGAATTCTCGTCCCACCAAATGGGTCCAAAAAGGGATGATATTTATACCTGGTTTTGTCACTGACGTGTCAGGTGTGTGGATGGGGCTGTGGGCAAACAATTGTTCATTGTCATTAGCCCAAAACGTCCCTACCTGCATCTGCAGGGAGCAGACTGCCGCGAGAGGTGGGAGAGTGGGGCAAGAGCCTCCCCCGCATCCCGCCTTTCCTCAGCAGCGCCTGCAGGACACGGCGGCTGCGTCTTCGCCCGGCCCCTCTGCCCTGGCCCCAGACGTTCGTCGGCAGTGTCGAGCTTTGCGATTTCCGCTCGTTTTGT
>NW_008586570.1:17564-20660 GCF_000691845.1 Merops nubicus | reverse complement strand
CGCGATCCCCGCACGCCTTGTGGCGTGCCCACCGGCCGTGTGACAAGCACTTCTTAGTACCGATGGGAAACTGAGCACTGGCTAGTTTTCATAAATGCTTTTTTCCGTGCTGTGGGTTTTGGTCAAAGTGTCCTGCACTCAGCATGGCTGCTGCCTCGTGCCTCTAGCAAGCCCAGTCCTGCCCCTCTGTTCCTTTCTCAGGTCCAAGTCCCGGCCTTCTGTGCCTCTCCCCGCACAGTACACGGCTGTGGCACTGCTGCCTCTGCTGTATCACCTGCCCTTCCCTGGACCTTCCCTTACTCTCTCCTAAATCCATCTCGCAATGCAGCAACTAGACCTCCATGCAGCACTCGAGACAGGAGTGTACCAGGGTTTTGTATCACAGCAGAACGGCTCCCTCCACGCTGTCCTGTGCTTCTGCAACGTGTGGCATTCTGTTGCTTCTCCAGCCGCCATGGCGCTCAGAACCTGTGTCTCCAGCAGACAGTCATCAGCACCTTGAGATCTGTCCCGCAGTGCAACCACAAGATTCCTGGTCAGCCCTCTGCAAGCTATGTTCAGGTAATCTTCTTTAGATACATTACCTCATGTTTATCATACAGAACCAAATAGATTTCTTGTGTGTCTGTTTCCTGACCACTTCAGACCATACAATGTGATGTTTTTACTGGCTGCCCCATTTCCGTGCACAATAATGTCCTGCTGCCCAGTGGGATTGGCTGCCACCCTGTTCCAGGAGGCGGCTGAGCACAGCCATCACTTTCCAGCAGAGAAGGTGATTAAGTAATTGCTTCTTTGTTTATTGGTGGTTGCTGCAGTGAAGGCAAGAGTTTGACCAAACGCTGCCTGGAAAAGCATCTAACAAGTGAGGTATAAATTTCAAGGTATCGTAGAACTGAGGCAATCTTATTCCATTTCTGTTGCTATATTGAGAATTGTTTAAAAAATGTTTTGTGTCATTTCACTCCTGCTTGAAGGACCATAGCTGAGCTTGGTCAGTGTTGTCTTCTGGGTTCCTATTCCCACTGCAGCAAGTAGCAGTCAGCAGAAGACAGCAACAGGAAGCTGAGGATATCAGTATTAATCTTGACCCGCGCTTCTGTTTCTGGGTGCTGCTGTTGCCTTTGCTGCACTAGGGGAGGGGACGGCCTGGCGGGACATGGGCCGGGAGCTCTGAACTGCTTCAGCGCTCGCTTTGCCTGGGAACTTAGGGCGTGAAGTGGAAGAAGTCATGAACTGCCTCATATTTCTCCAGTGTGAGGCAGCTGAGAGCTGCAGCACAAGCACTGCTGAACACCACAGACAGATTTATTGACTGTCCCACATAAATAAATAATTACAGGAACAATGAGCGCAGCACGATGACGGCGCAGTGGTGCTGCAGGAAAGAACTGGAGGTTATTGTTAATGACAAACTGAACTCGAGTCCACAATGTCATCCTGTTGCGAAAAAAACTAACATTGCTAGGGTGTATAAACAGGAGTGTCACATGTAGGACATGTGAAGAAATTCTTCTTCCCCCCTGACCCCTCCCCCCCCCAGTTCTGTGCTGGTTAGGCCTCCAGTTTGGCACGCTGTGTTTCCAGAGGCAAGTGGATCAGCTGGAAGGAATTCAGAGGAAAGTAAGAGAAAGCTCTAGAAATAAAATCTAGGAGAAAAAGATCGATGCCAGGCCTCTTGTTTGATAGAACAGGTGTCTGTTATCAACTTACAAGCTTGTTAATAGAGAAGTGTCAAAACATGCAAACTTTTTAAAAGCTGCTGTCAAGGAGGGGGATATGTTGTTCTCTCTCTCTACTCTTGGCACGGTCAGGAAGCTGCAAGCTTAGGTTGAAGGGAGATGTATGTGATTTAGGCACCCCCACAAAAAGACAATATTTCTCACACACAGTCCCGCTGACTCCACCACTTTGTAAGGAGATGAGCGGTTGTTCCTGGAGCAGGCTGGTTGGGCAGGTGGTGGGTTTCCATCACTGGAGCTCAAATTCAGTCATGAGAGGTCCTGGTATGCCTGTGCTCTGAAAGAGGTGCCTGATGCCGCCCACCCATGGTGGTGCAGGTCCCCTGAGCCACCTCGCAACTTCAGGGCCAGCCAACATTGTGTTCTTGTCTTGGTTACAAGTGCAGTGAGTTGGGGTGGTTGGGCACTCCTGAACTGCACCTGAAACTCCTGCTGCCTGGGAAACTCCTGCTGCCTGGGAAACTCCTGCTGCCTGGGAAACTCCTGCTGCCTGGGTCGTAGCCTGCTCTGGAAGGAGCCAGAATTACCGGGCAAGAATTATGTCCAAATTAAAAAAGATACTGACCCAAGTCCATTATCTTGTGATCCTATAGTGATCCTGAGACCCTTAGAGGTTTCTGGGATTGTGGTGGGTTGTGACACCCTCCACCCCACCCCACCCCCCCATCTGGGATGCCTCTCAGGATAGGTTTTGCAAGGATTTTCAAGATCGGCCACTGAGAGGTACCAATGAAGAGAAAGGATTTAAAGATGGTCTGCTGACAAAGAATAGTAAGTAGTTCACTAAAATTTGATTTTGCAAAGTTTCAAAGGTCGTTTGGTACCAACCAATAATTTGTTAGAACTTGCAAATGGAGACTAGATTAACCACCGTATCTGTGTGGGTGTTAGTTTTTATATATCTCTGCATGTGTTAATCCCTGTATTTGTGTGCCTATATGTGTCTCTGTTTGTGATTTGATTTAGGAAGCTTTGTCCTAAGTCTTGGGTGAACCTTGCCATTTTCAAATCTTGAAGTCACTGTGTTGATTATAGCAAACTTTATAAAATCACGCTGATAATTAAGTATTGTTAAAAATTATACAACTTAATCTTGTGCTAATTAATCTTAAATTGCTGCTACCTCAAAGTTGTTTAGGGTCTTTAAGTAACACAGTGAACCTTGCCATGGAACTTTAAGCTGCACTCTTACAAATCCATATTAAAGTCTTTTTCTAATACCTGTGATTCTTGAAGCGATGTAAATCACTCTCCTGCAACACCAGCCCCCTCCCTGAGAGCTCTCCAAGTCCTCACCCCGCAAAGCCACCGTGCCCCTCTCCTGCTCATCCCCATTGGCTGGCCAGCTGTCCCT
>NW_008586570.1:0-17533 GCF_000691845.1 Merops nubicus | reverse complement strand
CTGGTCCGCGTGGGCCCACAGCGCCGAGAGCGCGCCCCCTGCCACAACAAAGCATGCGACAGCTCAAGTCTCTGAAGTCATAAGTCAAACACTTACATAACGTTTACCTGGCTACAAACAAAACGCGAGACTGGACAAGGCATTTCCCTTCACTGTGCCTGTGCCAGGAGCTGCCAATGCTCACACTCTGTGGAGCATCCCCCCAGGTCTGTAACGGGACTCACAAGTCTTCTCTTGGGGCTGTGGGGCCTGTAGCTTACCAGTGCTTCCAGCTCCCCACGGCCCTGGCGTGCGCTCCGTGTCTCTCAGCACGCTGGGAGCATGGCCCCGGTAGCTGCCAGGCTCCTTCCCTTCCTCACCGCTGCAGCGCCCCGGGGCAGGGGGCAGCACTCTGCGTTGCCCCCATGGCTGCTCTCAGGCTGCAGCGCTGCCCTGGCAGATGCTGCCGCTGTGGGAGGCCCATGAGATACCATGAAGTCATTTGGGTTTTACATTCCCCAGTTTTCCTGGCCGAGTGCAGCTCTGTTGGAAGAGACGGTGCCTCTGGAGGCGGGTGTATTGAGGCAGCCGTGCCCAACCTGGCCCAGGGCCTGCCAGGAGAGCTCTGCCAGGAGCCCAGCCGGAGTCCCGCTGTCCCTACGGCAGTGCCCTGCGTGCGTGTGGGGTGCGAGCCACCTGGTCCCACTTCCAGAACTGCAGAGATCAGGGAGGCCCCAGGTGCCAGTGCTCCCCTTTCCAAAACCCAGCTCACAAAGCTGGCAAGAGCACCCTGCAAAACACTTGTACAGAGGCTGTTTTTCCAGAACAAGGCATCTCTGGCTAGACTGTGCAATTTGCCTTTTAATATAATTTAGATTTTTATTTCTGAGATCAAATAAAAATCGATCCTAAGTACAGGCAGAGAGAGAAAGTAGCTACTGTATATTTTTGAGTCACTCACTTACTAGCTTCGAGCCACACTGTATGGATTGTGACATCCTTCTGGCTCTTAAACACAATGTTTGCACAGTTTTGTAGAACCTAGCTGAGGTTTTGGAGCTGAATTTCTGCTCTGATTATGCAGAGTGACTATTGCTCTGCTCCATTTCAGGCAAATGCTGTGCAATTAACGGGTGCTGGAGTCACAACCATCGTTGTGTTTTGAGCAGAGACTTGGGCAGATATATGTAGGTTTGGCACAGCAGCCCCATCCATGCCACGTGCGTTTCAGAGTGTGCATGTGGCCTGGCCTGAAACAGAGAAGGTTTGGCCCTTACATTCCAGGAAACCTGCCACAGTGTTGTAAAGGTGAATATGCTGTGGGAATCCACAGTCAGAAAATTCCTGAGAGATTTATTAACTGTAAATTGATTTTAAAAAGTAATAAAAAGGGAGAATCACATATGTAGTTATTAAAAGCTGGTTCAAATAGAAATGCAGAGATCAAACAGAGATTAGGCTGCACTCCTATTTGTGGATACCAGCCCTGAGCTGGTGGGGGCTGTACTAGTCAGAAACCCCAATGGCTGTACTGTCAGAAAGGAGCAGACAGAAATTGCAGAAAAAAAAAAACGCAAAATGTGAGGAGGTAACTAGTAAAGTCATTTGTTATTGACCCTGGTGGATTTTTGTGCAGAGCAACAGTGGAGTGTCTGTCCCTGGAGCAGTGCAGCCTGAATGGGGGTGCAGGGCACACAGGCAGAACTTTACTGGTGCATGTCGTACCTGCAGCCTGACAGAGATGCAGATTTGTCAGGGCAGTGACGCTTGAGCCTGTGCTCCACTCGAGCAGCAGTGTATCAGTCCTGCTTTTAACTGAGGCTGATCCTGGAAGAGGAAACTGCTTGCTCTCGCTGGCTTGGCCTCTGTTCACAGGAACAGGACTCTGGGCAGTCCTGCAGCCAGAGCAAGGCAGTACCAAAAAAACATTGCAGATTTCTCCTTCCACTGGAAGAGATAAAAATGAGTTGCTCAAGCTACACAAGAAGGAGGGAGCTGAAGAAGTATGCAACAAGACACCTGTGGGGGAGAGCTGCTCAGACAGAGGAGCAAACTGTAGGGAGGAGGCTAGTCAGGGCTGCTGGTCACAGAGGTCCTGGCAGCCAGGGCAGCAGCTGCCTTGCTGGCAGAAATACGTCCTGCAGGGTCTGGCCACCTCTGTCACTGCACCGTACAAGGGACGGGTGGCTTGGCTGTGTCTGTAAAAAGTGAAGTGCTGAGCTGTGTGCTCGTGCTTCAGCTGTGGGAGGCTCTGTGCACCGCAAGGTGGTGGTGGGCTGCAGGCTCCACGTGAGAACATCCAGGGAAGGACTGGAGTCATTCAGAGAGAGGAGCAAGGCATAACAACAGGAGGAGAAACCCACTGACCCCATTGTATGCGGCTGTCCTCCCTCTGCTTCTGGCCAGGTTCTCAGCCTTATGCAACTAGGTCTACCTACATCTCCAGGGCTACATTTTTTTCCCCTCTTGGCAGCAGACTTCCACCATGCCCTCTCCTGAACCCCACTGCTGTATGCAGCATTACAGGTAGAGCTCCAGTTGCGTCAGCTTCAGGGTTGTTGCTACGCAGAACAAGCAGCATTGTCCTTGAGGCCTCCCAGTGCCACATTTAACCCTGTTAAGGGTGTAGCATGGCAAAAGATGGGGCCAGCTGGGAGAAGTGAGAAAATAACCCATAGGTGCTGGAGAGGGCCTCCATGAACTTCTGACGGTTGCTTATGCCACGCTTCAGTAAAAAGGAGGGAGAAAACCCTAGGGAAATGTACAGCTCTCAGCAGAAGAGGGTCCAAGCAGCTTCAATACAAGAGGTTTCTCTGTGAAGTGTTTTTGAAAGCTGCTCTTCCTTGCCCAAAGCCCTTGGGGAGTGGCTGATCTGGGAAGCCTGCCAGCTAGTCTGGGGCTGGGGACCCTGTCCAGACCTGCTGGCTGAACCCCACCACCTCCCAGCTTGACTCCAGCACCGAGACCCTGGCCACTATTGTGGCCTCAGCCGTGCCGATGGCACTCTGTGGTCAGCGGCAGGTCATGGCTCCCCAGCGGTGTCACCCCAACCTCAAGGCAGAGGAAAGGGGCCGGTGCTTGCACCTGGGGAGGCGCAGCCCTACTGCTGGTAGTGCAGTGTGTGTGGGTTGAGCACAAGAGGTCCTTCCTCTTCCCACACGGTACTGGGTGTAAACAGGCAAAAATCAGGACTGCTGGCCTTTGTAGTGAAGGCATCAGCAGTCTATTTGCAAGATTGGCAGGAACTCTCTTGGCCTTGAGCAACTCTGATCTCTGGCCATTTGCTGCCAGCGCAGTAAGGGAAGACTTGGAGCAGCCCTTGGAAGACAGGGAGGGTGCAGATGCCTCTCTTACTTGTGCCAGGCCTGCAGGAGTCGAGGAACAGGAAGGCACAGATTTCACCTCACTTAAGAAAACAGGACCTTCTAGGAATGGTGTCATCTGTGTTTTGCAGTATGATCAGAGAGGGAAGAATTGCATCATTTCTGTTAGCTGCCAAAATGATGAGTTTCCTTGGGCCTTACAACAAATAAAACAACAAACAAACAAGCAAAAACCCAACCAACCAAAAAAAACCCCACAAAACCCCAAAAATCTAAGCACATGGCAACCTGTGCTTCCTTTAACCCTTCAGGTTCCAGGGCACCAGCCAAGGACGTGCCTGCCCTCTTTCAACCTATGGAGGAAGATGTCTCCTGGTTGTAATGATGCCACAAACTGTCCTTTCTCAGCTGGTGCATTGGGAGCCCAGATCCTTTGAGGTCAGGACAGACCAATGCTTTCCACAGGCTCTGAGACCCATCATACACTCTTGGTGCATCACAAGGTGCGAGGGCTGGAATACTTGGACTGTGCAGACTTGTCCCCCACAGTCTTTAAGGGCTGAGGGAAGTGGTCCACAGGATGGAAGCCCAGGGTCTCCAGGAAGCTAAACTGTGTCCCTCTGTAAGCTGCCCCCCAGAAAGAGTTAACACAGGCATGTTCCAGGTGTCTGAAGTGAACACATTGCAATGAGGAGGGGAGGGCGTTTTTGGGTGGGGAGAGCAGCCCTCTCTGTGAGCCAATGGGTAAACGACTCAGTCCCAACGCCCAGTTTGGGGGCTTATTTCATGGGCAAGAATTTGCAGGAAGTTCTTCTCAAGGGGATTTGTCCTGGATGCAAAGTAGGGACTGGACCCCCCAAGCTTCTTGGTGTCTCCCTGTCTGTGCTGTAGAAGGTAAAGTGTTATGCTTTGTACCTTGCTTTTTTCAGGGGCAGAAGTGGGGAGATGTTCCCTGTCTGACTACATTGAAGGCACTCATTGTGGGGTGTCTGCAGCTCCCCGTTGCAGGAGAACCGTGTTGCAGAGTGGTGTGAAAGCTCTGCTGGGCTAGACTCTGCATTGTGCACTGGGACTCAGCCCTGGTGTTCAACTGAGACACGTCTCACTTCTCTGCAGTTTTTATGCAGCTCCGCTGCATGTTTCTTTAGCTGCCTTACCTTCGGTAGAAAGGAGACTCAGAAGGTATCTGCAGAGGAGAAGCTGAACTCTTGCTTTGTGGCCCTGTTAGGGCAGCGGGAGTTGTTACAAACAGGCTAGGGAGGTGATTTATTAATATGGTGATAGGAGCTTTATAGATATTACAATATATATGTATTTATGGCGGAGTAACAGCAGCAGCATGGGGCATCTCTAGGTGCAGACTGTACTGAAGCAGTGAGAAATTTGTTCGGATGGCAAATCTTGCCTGAACCAGGCAACACTACAACCCTTCCAGCTCAGCCTGTGCAGCAAGGAGTGGGTAGCTGTGTTGTGAACACCTGCAAGCATGGGGTAACTACCATCAGGAAGGGTCCACTCTTCACTGAATTGCCTTTCAGTGGGCCAGAGAAATGGGGCAGCACAGAGGACATAAGCAGTTTGTGGCAGGGTTATAAAACAGTATCAGCAAGGATGGGCTTAGTGCCTCAGGGCATCTCTAGCTGCCCTGTGCCTTGTCCCTAGCCTTCTGCAGGTGAGAAAGCCTGGAGTCAGCAGGATTTTGAAAGCAAGGCATTTGCTGGCTGGGTCTGGCTTGTGCTCTGCATATACACGCTGAGGTGTGTAAGTGACTTTTGTGTGTGTTTTGGGGTGCAGAAGGCAGCTGTTCTTCTGCTGTGCCTTGATTGTTACTCAGCCTCAGGCAGGGCTGCAGGCCCCTTGCTTGGGGCAGTGCCACCTCACTGATGTCCCTCTTCGTTGTATCAGTCTTGGTCCATTTTCTAAGCGCTGCCTTTTGACCTAGGGTCTCTGGGCTGGGCTGTAGCTCCCTGTTGCTCTTCTGACAGAGGCAAGTGTCTGTACCCTATACCCTGCCACTGCCCAATGCATCCTGATAACATTTGGACCACAACTACCTTTTTTTTTGGCATCAGATTTGGTTTAAACAGTGCTGCATTTCTGTCTACAGACGGGAGGGACATTCTGGATGTGAACCCACATAGTGGGTTGATCCTTGTGGTTGCAGTTTGAGGTGTACAAGTTGATAGCTGTGGGGGAGGAGGGGGAGGTAACCTGGCCCTTCTGTCAGCAGGACACCGAATCTGCAGTCAAACAGTGGCTACAACACGCTGCCAGCTCTTGGCTGCCAGCTTTAGTGGGGCCTGCTCCTCCTCAGCACAGCAAGTCAGTGCTAGGCAGTGGTGTAGCTAGCACAGAGGTGTCTTTATCTTCCCCACTGCATTGTGTTCTCGCTTGTGTGCGGAGTTCCACTCCATCCTGGCCCCAAATACAGCCCTACTTGCTGCTGCTGAGTTGTCCATAGGCAGTAGGTAGGTTCTACAGTTTTTGGAAGCTTTACTTTTCAAGAGTTGTGGTCTCTGTCCCCACATGGGCAGATCCCTTGTTTGGCATACATTAACTAAGCCCAGGAAATCCACTTCACACTGACAGCTCTCAGGATGGACTCATACCTGATCCAAGTGAATGGCCATGGAGATCGCTCCCCTATGCTGGATGTTCATCTCAAGACCAATGGGAACAGCATATCACTGGGGAAGGTGAAGGGCCGGAAGCCAAGATGGGCTGTCAGAGCTTCTGAAATGTCAAAGAAGACTTTCAACCCTGTCCGAGCCATTGTAGACAGCATGAAGGTGGAGCCCAACCCAAAGAAAGCTATGATCTCCTTGTCCTTAGGTGAGCATAGTGCTGTGCCTGAAGCCTCTGGGCAGTGTGGTCAACTGAGTGGCTGGCAGATTGCAGGGCTCTGAAGCACAAAGGTTGTGCAAACACAAGGGGGGATAGGCCAGACAACCACACAGCTCTATGCCTGTCACAGATCAGTGAGACCTTCACTATTTTTCAATCTTTGAAAAGGAGACCCGACGGTCTTTGGAAACCTTCCCACAAATGATGAGGTCACACGGGCTATGAAGGAGGCTTTGGACTCAGGACGTTACAATGGTTATGCCCCATCTGTTGGTAAGTTGACAAAGCTCTTCCTGTGAGGGAAGGATGAAGGGATGTGGCAGCTCTACCTCACAGCACGTATATGGAGCCAATGGACATCTTTCCAGTAGCACCCAGTAGCTGTCCTCACCAAAGGTGCTATGAGGACATAAGCACATGCACCTCCCAGATACACCTGAGTGCCCTTCCCTGCATGATCTTTAGAGGCTCAGAGCCTCCTGCAGACACTGGGTTTGCTCCCCCTGCCATTAGAGCAGGTAGGGTTTCAGGCACCCAGAAGGGTTCAGGGATGTGTTTTAATCCTGCCATGGGTTGCAGCCAAGTTTCCTTCCGATCTGCCTTGACTAGGACTCTCCTTAGGCTCCCTGACTTCACAGATTTATGTGAGCCTTCTTTGCAGTGAGTGGAAAAGGCATTCACAGAGCATGGGTCACGCGTGCCTCGCGGGACACTCCACCTCCTCTTGTGTCATGTCCAATGACTCCATGTGCTGACAGAGAGGACTGCAACAGTAGAAGCCGTGTAACAGAACTTGGCCTCCTGCTGGGTCAGAGCAGCTCCCTGGCCACTCTCCACCCGGCTCCTTTCAGTTCTGTGTCCAGGACACGCTAGGGCCAGAGCCTGCCCCCTGCCCAGGGCCTGTCCCTGCTCTCCACCTGCCTGGCCCAGCCTCAGGGCTGCCCGTGCTTGGCCTGGGGCAGGACAGTTTCTGCCACCTTGGGGCAGCCTCACCAATGAACGGGCTTCCCCCGGCCAAGCGGCAGCTGTGAGCCTGGTACTGGTAAGCAAAAGGAAATCGTCTGTGAAAACTTCCCCTCCATGTTTGGCTTCTCTTTCCCCAGGCTACCAGTCCTGCCGGGAGGCAGTGGCCGCGTACTACAGCTGCCCGCAGGCACCGCTGGAGGCCCAGGTACCGGTGCCCAGCCGAGGCACTCCCACCACAGTGCGGGCAGGGGGGTGCTGCCAGCCCACACTGCGGGGTGTGGGGGCACTGCCCCAGCTCCCTCCCGCCCTGCCCGGCTGGGGGACTGAAGGCTGGCCCATGGCCTTGGCCCACAGCAGCGTCCTTCTGCTTTTGTACCCTGCCCCGAGCCCTTCCCCTCCACCCTCTTCAGGAGGAAGATGAGCTCCCCAGCTGTTGGAGGCTTCTTGCTTTCAGTCAGGCTCTGGACTTGTCTTTTTGGCTGAGAAGCTCTCACCTGGCAGAGCCTGGACATTGTGTCACTCCCACATGGCTGGGGCACTTCGGAGTGGCCATGTTTTCCACTGACCCCGTGTGCTCTTTGCAGGATGTCATCCTAACGAGTGGCTGCAGCCAGGCGATAGAGCTTGCCCTAGCAGTGCTGGCCAACCCAGGCCAGAACATCCTGGTGCCACGGCCTGGCTTCTCCCTCTACAAGACTCTGGCATTGTCTATGGGGATTGAGGTCAAACTCTACAACCTCTTGGTAAGTGGTGGCTGGCCTGGAAAGGGCAGCCCTGATGTTTCTGCCTCTCAGAAATACCCTGGCCCTACCTGGGAAGTGGGTGAAGATGACCTGAGCAACTCTGGGCACCCTGTCGCAACTCAGCCTGTGTGGCAAGTCCAGTTCCTCAGCTGTTACTTCCCCTCCTCTTCACTTCAATAGCCAGAGAAGGCTTGGGAAATTGATTTGGAGCACTTGGAGTCTCTGGTGGATGAGAAGACAGCTTGCCTCATCGTGAACAACCCATCGAACCCCTGTGGCTCTGTGTTCAGCAAGAGCCACCTCCAGAAGATCCTGGCAGGTGAGCCTGCCTGTGTGTACCTGGGGCATGGCTGCAGTCTAGTGTCTGCCAGCATTGCCTGTGTGTTAACCACTGCAGCACCATGGCCCAGGGCTTTGCTTCTCTCCTGGTGACTGACTCCAGATCAGGAAGCAGGGCTTGCTCAGCGGGAAGGTGCTGCTCTTCCTCAAATGCTCTGTGTGGCTTGGACTGTTCATTTCTCCACACTGGCTCTGCAGAGGGAGAGTGCTCAGAGGGAGCCCTATGCTTCCTGAGCCCTGACCTGTCAGTCAGAGGGCTGTGCTGCTTGACATCACAGGTGACAGCAGAACTAGGCCCAGCCAGGAGAGGGATCTCCAGTGCTTGGGTTCTCCAAATGAACGGTCTCTGGGAGGAAGATAGGGCCTCTCCGCTCTGGGACTGAGTCTTCCCTCAGAACCCTGCCAGGCTCTGCAGCAGAGGGTTAGGGTTAGGGTTAGGGTCTGCTCCCATGGAGGATGCAGAGTGGCCAGGCTGAATACCCTCTCTCCCACAGTGGCGTCAAGACAGTGTGTGCCCATCCTTGCTGACGAGATTTATGGAGACATGGTGAGTGTCAGTTGCAGTCCTTTGCACCCCAATACTGCCCTGTCCTTCCTGATGCACTTGCCCTTTGGCTGTGGCAGGTCTCCAAAGGTGAGTGACACCTGTACTGTGCATGGGTCCATACCTGGAGCTCCCAGTCCTCTGGCGTGTAATCTTGGGCAGTACCTCTCATGTTCAGCTCCTTTACCCTTCCCAAACAGCTCACTTTCATGTGAGTGCACTTACCATGTTCATACTTTGAAGCCAGGAGCTTTCACCATCAATTTCCCACCACTTCCTTACCTCCCTTCTTCTTGTGCCTCACAGCTCACAGTAAGAGGCAATGCCAGCCCTAACCTAGCCTCCTGTCACAGGTGTTTGCTGACTGCAAATATGAACCTATAGCAACTCTCAGCACCAACGTGCCAATCTTGTCCTGTGGTGGCTTGGCAAAACGATGGCTAGTCCCTGGCTGGCGGATGGGCTGGATCCTAATTCATGACAGGAGAGACATCTTTGGTAATGAGGTGAGAACTGCTGAGTGACACTGTGGAAGCAACAGACCTGAAGTGTTTTCAGTGTGTGGATCACTGGGGCTTTAACAGATACAGGCATGTACTGCTCTTTTGCTCTCTCGGGGGTGTCACCCAACTGCTCACATGCTTTTCTGGACCTTTAGGTTTTTCATGTTCTCTCCTTACTCTGTCTGCTCCCGTACATGGCTTCTACCCACATCTACACTGTGACACACTCCTTGTCCCTGCTGCTCTTTCATATATGCCTTGTCCTTTTTGTGTGCTTCTAATTCCTTCTGTTCTTGAGTAACTCCAGTGTGGACTGAAGGTATTGCATGGCTTATTCAGCATGTGGAGCCAGTGTGTGATGTCTCTGTACTCTTCTATGGTTTCTCTTTAAAGTAAGAGCAAAGCGCCTTGCAGTGCTGCCTGTGCTTTGTCTGCCTGTTTGTTTAGCTGTGTTACAAGAGCAGATATCTGCTGCAGTGACCTTGCCACCTAGGGAGCTTTCTGCAGCAGAAGAGGGAGAAGAGAGGACCAACTGAGCAAGCAGAAGAGTTAATGTTGGTTGTCCCTACCTGGCTTTGAAAGTGTGGTTTGTGTGCCCAAGCCTAAGGGAAATGCAAAGTGGTATTTGGAACAATTCTGACTTTATTTACATTAGCTATTTTCCAGCCTGGTTTTAGTCAGATTGGGAAGCTCCAAAGGTTGTCTCTGTTGGCATTGCAATCTGCAACTGTGGAACAGAGAATGACACTGTAAATAGTCTGCAAATACCTGGCATGTAGTCAAGCAAATGTTCTTCTGTGCTCTGTATGCTCACCGAAGAGAAGGGTGTGAACAGCTCTAGAAACAGAGTAGGCCTTGGAGCTGCCCCTTCCATTCAGGGAAATGCAGTCTGAGCTGCAAATATCACCATGGGTTTTTTTTTCCAGATCAGGGATGGCCTACTAAGACTGAGTCAAAGGATTCTGGGTCCCTGTACAATTGTCCAAGGAGCGCTGGAACGTATCTTACACCGAACACCCCCTGAGTTCTACCACAATACCCTCAGCATCCTCAAGGTAAACAGGCTGTAACAGGCCAGCAGTTTGTTCATGGTTTGTTTGCAGGGAGTCATATGTCTCTAGCTTGTCATCCCTCCCCACCTCACTTCAAGGTGCAGTTCTGTCTGTGACTAGGAGAGCCCAACAAATCCAGTTTGAGCAGGAGATGTGGTAACTGGGTCAGAAATATTGGCTGTGATAAGTTTGAGGCAGCCCAGCCTTGCATCTGGTGGCCCAGGGAATGGGGTGTTTGGCACTGACTTGCTGACCCCAGCTCAGTCACACCTGCTGGGCTCAAGGCCATGAGCAGCCGTTCTGTTTGCATTCCTCCTGCCTTTATTTGCAGAGGGCAAACCTGTTTATAGTCCTCATCCAGAGCATGGCTTCCATTTGCTGAGATGCTTCCTGGAATTTCTCCTGTTTTGAAATGTCTCCTTTCTGCCTTTCAGTCCAATGCTGACCTTTGCTATGCTGCCTTATCAGCTATCCCTGGCCTCCAGCCTGTCAGGCCTGCCGGAGCCATGTACCTCATGGTAAGGGAAGAGATGGATGTGCCATTTCCAGCTCACAACATTCACACTAGGTCTTCAGATTGGTGCTTGGCACCAGATCTCTGTTACCACGCATTTTCACACTGCCATATGGAGTAGGCATATCCCTTGGTCACTTAGAAGGCCAGAACATGTTGTTCACTTACCCCATAGCACAGGCTGTTACTTTTCACCCACTTGCTCCTGTACAGAACTCAGTGGCTTGTACTTTTCAAGACAGTGTTGGTTTAGGTGGATTTGAAGCCAGCTGGCAATGGGAAGCTCCTACACTACAAGTCAGATTATCACACCTCCTGGTGAAGAGGTAGCCTTCTTCAACTAGCACCTCTGTCTCCTGTCTATGCTGTTGCCTCTTTCCATATATGTTTGTTTGGGTTTTTTTATATATATATTTTATGATGTGGTTAAATTTCCTTTCTATTTCCTTTCTCATCTCCACAAGCTCAACTGAGACATTTAAGTCTCCTAAGTTGAACACATTTTTTTTTTTTTTTTTCTTTATCCCATAGTGTCTCCGGTTTTTCCTCAGTTTTTAAAAATGTGGACCCAGAGCTGGAGAATACTGCAGCATCAATCTCACTCATAGAATCATAGAATGATTTAGGTTGGAAAGACCTTTAAGATCAAGTCCAGCCATTAACCTAACTCTGCTAGGTCCACAAGTTCTGTAGATAAGTCTTTACCAGTTGACCCTGTTTTCAGTCTTACCCAGAGCTATATGGGTCAGTCTGCTTTATGCTCTTTGTGTAGAGGCACAGCTCTAAAATTATTTCACATCTATGGTATTTCTGCAGTATCTGAGCATTTATTTCAGATTAAATAATCTGGTAAATTTTTTCTACCATTGGCTTTTTCAGAACTTCTGCATGAAAATTCTCTTTCACCTGTTTTTTTTTAAGAATATTTTCATGAGATGTTTAAAATAATCTTTGGTTATAAACAAATGGTCAGGATACCACTATCTTTATGTGATAAAGGGACAGCCTCCTTCTTTCCAAATAGAGAACAAAAATATGTATTGAACATTTCAGCATTTGTGTCATTTTACCAGTTGTCTCATCCTACAAGGAGTTTTGCTTGTGATATTCTAGACCCTGCTATCTTTATTTTCTTTAAAAACCCAAAACATTAGTTTGTCTCTTTATTACCACATGGATTTCTCGGATGACAGAATTATTAATACATATTGACTAAAATTCTCTCCCAGGCTCTTTTTTAAATATCTTATTTATTCCTCTTCACATATAATTGGTTGCTGTATCTTCGTCGTCAGTTCTTTTACTAAGGTGGTTCTTAACTGAAATTCCAGCTTTAGGTAGCTAATGGATACTTTTTAAAGAAGCCCCAGCTTTCGTTTATATGTTTCTGTTTGTGTCTTACATTCCAGTCAGCCCAAAGCATGAGCAAAAAACTGAGGGCAGACAGCTGCACTTGACTGAGGAGTTGTTGGGCCGTGTGAGTAAGCAGGGACACTGCAGCTCATTTTGGTGCCCTTGGTTGCCATGTTAACGGTTTGACTTGGTCTTAAAGATCTTTTCCAACCTAAACAATTCTATGATTGTATTCTATGCATCCCTTGACTGTAGGTTGAGATTGAGATGGAACACTTCCCTGAGTTTGAAAATGATGTGGAGTTCACTGAGCGACTCATATCGGAGCAGTCTGTGTTCTGCTTGCCAGCCACGGTGAGTCTGACACTGAGAGCTCCAGGGAGCTGTGGGGCCAAGGCATGGGGAGAGAAGCAACGAGGGTTTGCAGCCCTGTGTGCTGGGGACAGGCTGGGAGTTGAGTGTGGTGTCCATGGTCTGTAATGGTGTGTATGTGCTGGCTCTGAGCTCCAAGTGGTGTGGGTAGGGATGGGGACTGGCAGTCTCTGGCTCACAAACAGACCTCAGTCAGGCTACTAGGATCTTTCCAGCTCCAGGCTTGCTCTGTATTTCTTAGGTTGGCAGAGCAGTATCTCTGAACCCTTGCTGCTCCCTCAGCAGCCTAGGACTGTTCCCACCTATCTTCCTTCCTTCACCCTGTTCCCAGTGTCTGTCCCATCCCATGTCATGTCCCTGTGTGTCATGTCCCCGCCTCTGCAGGCGCAGGGGTGGACGACAGGCTGAGAACATCCGTGCCTTGTACCCACCTCCTCCCAGCTCCACTTCCAGCACTGAATACTGTCGGGGCCTTGGATACTTTCCATCCCTCCCATTCCTTCCATTTCATTCCCCGGCTCCTGCATGATCCAGACAGACTCCCTTGGCCTGTCACTCTCACAGCATCAAGTCTACACAGATGCAGGTGGGAGATTTGCTTGGAACAGAAAAAAAAACAGTCTAAGGGAGCAAGAGTTCAGCCCTGCTGTCCTCCAGTCAGTCCTACACTGACCATTTCGACTTGTTGACTAACACATGGCCCCAGGGCAGGGCTCTGAGACTACAGCACTATCCCAGGTAATTTGCTAGCTTTATCCTTTCTCATTTCAGTGCTTTGAGTACCCAAACTTCTTCCGAGTGGTGATCACTGTGCCTGAGGAGATGATCTTGGAGGCCTGCAGTCGGATTCAGGAGTTCTGTGAGATGCACTACCAGGGTGCTGAGGGGGCCCAGGATCTGGAGTGTGACAAGTAGCCACAGCTGGCCTCCTGCCTCTGCCAGGCTAGACCTTGTGTGAGGCAGGAGCCAGGCAGGCAGGGCTGCTTCCAGCCAGCCCCAAGTCCCCCTGCCTGCAAGCAGCAACTGTCCTGCTGCTTCAATTTTTGTGCTCCACAGACACCTCGGCACTATGGGAAGAATCAGCCACTTCTCCTCTTTCTCCAGCTTGCACTTGCACACCCTCTGGCATTCACTCAGTGCCTGTGGTCTCCGTATGCTCTGCATTTGCACCCCGTGTTGGTCTGTGCTGCCTGTGAGCCAGCAGCAGGCAGGGGCACATGGCTGCTCCTGTGCCAGGCCCCACGTGGCCAGCAGCTCTTGTGCTGGCTGCACGACGGGGACGGGAGAAGGCCACTGTCTTGGAGGATGAGAGACAAGTACCCATCTCTCAGTTACCTGTGTTACCTTAGGAGGCCAGAGATCTTTATACTGAGCCCTTTGTGTGGCAAAGGGAGTAAATTATTGTGACTGTTTTTTTTTTAATAAACATTCTGACATGCCAGGCCCTGTGTTGTGCTCCTGTTGCACCAGGTCTGGGTTGGCACTGTGGGGGTGACCCTTGCTCAGCCCATGGTGCTGCAGTGCCCCAGGCCTACCCCTGCTTTTCAGCTGCCTGTCCGGGGCCTGCCGAGGCACCAGACCCTCAAAGGCACCACCAGGCCCTGGGGGCAAGATGGGCCCTGCCAGCCTGGCACAGACCACAGCTGGCTCCTCCTGCCTCCTGCTGCTGCAGGTCTGCTGTGGTGGCCTGGCCCCTTCCCACAGAGCAGCCCTGCCTGCATCTGCCCGTTGGCCTTCACAGCCTCTCCTGTAGCCCCAACAGAGCAGCAGGTTCTGGTGCCCACTGCTTCGGGCAGGCCCTGGCCCTGGAGCAGAGTCAGCCATGCCAGGCGCTGGGGGAAGCTGGGCATTTCCTGCTGCAGTGGTGAAGAAGGGGGTAGTACCCCACGAAATGCTCGTACTGTACAGGGTGTTGGTAATGTGCCAGCCATGACAGGGTTACTGATTGCTGAACACCTCAGCTCTGTAACATAGTGAGGAACAGGCAGCGTGGTGTCCACTGGCTCTGTGGATACAGGAGGAGTGCCTGTGCAGTCAAGAGCTGCTAGCAGCCATGAGCCCACTTGCTCTGGTGAGCTGCTCAGAGGCTGGGGAACTGGACAGAGGGACAATTTGCAGAGCACCTGCCTCATCTTATGACCTACAGCTCTGTTCACTGTCCTGGAGAAGTGGGTTCCACAGGTCAACCCTGCCTCCTCAATGACAGGAAAAATGATCTAGGCCTAGCTTACACACTGTCGGACAGACTGCCAGGTTCTGTAGACACCTTATTGCTTCCCCTGCCCAGGACTGTCTGGATACCTGTACTCCATCAGTGGGGAGGTATCTATATGAGGAAGATAGCAGTGTGTGAAAAGGTCATTGACACATCAGCTGAGTGTCCATGCTACAGCCTTTCCTTTCAAAGAAAGTAATCTGAGAACACAAAGAGAGAGCAGCTGGGGCTATACGTGAATGGTGGAGAGCTTCAGAGATTCCATGCTATTAAACCTGCAAATAGAGCCAGAAAACCTGAGCCATTTAAGACAAAACACTGACAAATAATAAGTAGGGTGGTGTGCGAGGGGTCTGTTGGGCCACAAGACCTCTGCAGCATGACATTGCTGCATTGTTATGCTGTCTTGCATCTACTACAGCTGTCAAGTTTCATCTGTCTCCTTGAATTCTTCTTCAGGTACATTATGGTCTGTGGCTTTAGTTCCCGTTATTGATGAACAGCTCTTGGTTTTAGAGAAAGCTGCTCCTTTCAGACCACTCTACCTTCAGAGACTCCTTTCCTTTCAGAGTCCCCTCAGAGAAGTCTGTAACACGCAAATGTTCCGCAACGATTACTGCCATTCTGGTTCTTCTTAGGCCAGGGGTGCTGAAAGAGCCAGAGACACAGACATATGTAGAGGTCATAAAGCTCAAGATATTTAGATTTCTGAAGACCACATCATGTATTGCCACCTTTTGTAAATATAACATTTCCTTTTGGCCACAGCTTGGTTTTCCCAGCTGCAGTAGCAGCCTAGCATTAACCCACAAACATGCTAGTGTAATTTTTCAGTCGTTACACACACAGAGGTTTTGCGTCATAGCACGTAGCCTTGGGCACCTTGCCAGCCGTACGCCCTGTGTTTAGAGGTGTTTTGTGCCAAAGAAAGCCCGTTCACCCCTGAGACTGAGGAAGAAGCCAAGATACAGGTCTGGAGCTGCTCTTTGTTGGATGCTCCAACAAAGTCTGCAGTGCTTTGGTAGAACCCCCTCAGTGCCTCTATGGCTGACCCACAGCCATCCTCCCTGTCTTAGCTGGGGACCACCAGTTGCATACCCTGGAGCAGGCTTGCAGTGTGCTGCTGCTCTCTGCACTGTTCGGACTGGCCGTGCTTAGGAGGATGGTGACCTACCCCAGGCATGGGGACCTAACCTCATGACTAGTGCTTGGGGAAGGGAGGATCTTCTCAGCTCACGGGCAAATGAAGGTGAAATGTACAAGCCCTCAGCTTCCAAAGAGGCACCCAACCCAGCAGGGCAAACTGGCACTGCAGGTGGGTTGAGCCAAATCACACCTGTCAGCAGTGAAGCCATCAGCTCCCCCAGGTGCCTTAGGAACCTGGATGCAGCCCAGCCTCGGGCCTCCTCCACTCCCAGCGGCCTTGGCTAACCCCAGTGGGGCTGTGGACTGGAACGGTCCCTGGATGTCTTCCTGCCGTGGGGGCCATGGTGCTCGGCCACATGAGCCAGTCTGAAATGGCCTGCTCTCTGCCAGCACGTACCAACCCTACGCTCCTGGAGTGGGAAGGTGTGGTCTGCCCTGAGCTGGACCCAGGATGGTCACAGGGAGGCCCTTGCAAACCAGGGCCCAGCCTGCTACAGAGCTCAGGTGAGGCTTGAGCGTGGTGTGGGAGTGGAATCCCAGGGGAAGGTGTCCACGCAAAGCTTCTTCATACACAAAGGGCTAGCACATACATAGCCTTATTTTCCCAGGCTGTGAAGGTGTATCGGAGGCCAGATGAGCTGATTTGCTCTGGTGGCACTACTTGTAAGGGCTGGAAGAAGAAAATACTTAGTGCATGGCAAAGGGAGCCGCAGAGAGGTTTCCACAGGGAGGAGAAGTGGCCAGGGAAAGACTGCGGATGCAAGAGGTGACAGCAGCAGTGGGCTGGGGAGCAATACCTTCGTGAGATGACTGCAAGGGATTTTGCAAACCAGACTGCAAGAGCGTAGAGGAGCTCTGGAGGAGAAGGAAGGCTCAGCATGGGCAAAGTCTTTTCTGTAAGAAAATGGAAAAGCAGACAAAAATCAGTTTGTACATAGGTTGGTAGTAAGGAGAAAACAGTGATATTAACTCAAGTAATGGAAAGGGAGGTGATATTGGAGACTAGGCAGAAAATGGAATCATGTCAGGCAGGTATGTTCAAGGTGTTTGTTTAGTAATGCAAGGGTAAAATAGAGCAACTACAACTCCTGACACTCTCCATAGAGTGGAAGAAACATACAAACTGGCATAGACTGGCAATCATGAATGGAACATATGAACTGAAGGACATGCATTGTTCATGAAGGGTAGGGACACAAGTAAAAGTCACATGACAAGTAAGTAATGACAGGAGTTAAACAGACAAGTAATTGTGCAAAATTCTCTTGATAGAGAACTTAGAAGAAAGCATGATGGAAGGGGTTTTCCTGGCCCTGTGTGACTGCACACACTTATCTCCATGGTGTTAGAACAACAAACCCAGTGAGGGACTGTGTGATTGTGGAAGACTTCCAGCTTTTCAGGTAGAGACTGGAGAACAAATGATACTAGTAACAATAAGAATCAATTGTTCCTCATGTGATGGGGATATTTGTTCACTGAATTAATGAGCTAATAAGAAACGCAACTACTTTAAAATTGTTTTGGCAAGCAGCCATCATCTTGTAGAAGACAGTCATGGAAAATGAACTCCAGTTGTGTGAACACAAACTGGCCCAGTTTAAATTACAGAGTGTCATGGTTACAGAGGCTGGGACCAG
>NW_008586569.1:0-6009 GCF_000691845.1 Merops nubicus | reverse complement strand
CAGGTAGTTCCATTTTGTGATAAATAATGCACATGGTTCATTTTCAATTATGTAGTTTATTTGCTTTTTATGTAATGCAATCAGAGACATGCAGTGTATTTCTCAGATCTGAATAAATTATTTCAAATGAGACACTAAAAACCATGATTAATAATATTATAATGCTCAAATGAGATTCTGTTTTGTGGCTGGTCAAAAATACAGTTTCATTACAAGATTAGAAACCTTTTAAAATTAAGTAGTAACAGGCATCCATAGATGCACAAGCTAACACTAATGTAGTTAAGGATGTATGATTACTAAACAATATCTTCAGGAGGTTAAACCTTGGATACAAAACTTTATTTTGTTTCATAATGCATAGAATTTAATCTTAGTCACAAGGTGAACTTGGATTTTTATATCTTTTTTGTCAACATGCAAAGCTATTTTCCAGAATTTTATCCTTCAGTTCAAAGGGCTGAATTTGCAAATATTTAGCCCATAACTGAACTGTTGAAATGAACAGTTTAGCTAGCTGAAGCCACCTTTTTTTTCCCCACTCAGTTTCAGTGATTTGTATAGGCACAGTCAAGATGAGCAGCTAGGATATAAAGAAATCCTGTACTGGCTGTTTAACTTTGAGTCCATCTATTAACATTTTGCATGAAGATTTTGATATGATTCTTTTTTAGAAGCATTGCAGAAAGACTTCCTGTTTTCAGTGGGCTAATAAATTACTTTCATGTAGAAATGTCTCCTGATATGCCTTTTGGCTTTTCACATTTTAATATTAAAGTAATTAAATAATACTAGCCTAAATCCTGGTAATATTGCTTTGCTCTATTAAATCATATGATACATGGACTAAATAAAAAGCTTGTATTGTCTACAGGTAATGATTTTTTAAAAAACTTTTATTGTGAATCTCCCATGATAATATAGCAGAATCCAAATTCAATACTAAGTCATTATTGTTCTAATTAATTTTTAAATCTTTGAAAATCTAACTATGACTATTACACTGTACTTCTTACAAGTTTCTAAGTTGTACATGGCAAGAAAGAGGTTAATGCAAAAAGCAATCAAACAATAATTGAAAATCGCCACAATGTCATAGGTAAAGGCTAGGAACAGTTAAAAGAAAGTAAAAAGGTTTTGTGGATAGAATGGAGTTTGTGGGACTTGGTCTTCAAATAGTCATGAGACAGGGCTCCAGAATTTGCTGTAGTGAAGGTAAACTTAGAAGGACTTGTATTAAAATGTGACACATGGGAAAAGGGCTGTGTTAGAGCAACATCTTACCTGAGGGAGATGCTTCTTTAACAGGAACAGTCTTCACAGGTATCTTCATAGTATCACGAGAACTGTTGGTAATCAATAGGCTTAAAAAAGAAAAAGTCTCAGCTCTTTCTTAAAAAAGAAAGAGTCTCAGCTCTTTCTTGATAGATGAAAGCATGCCACATGCTGTGAAGATGAATTAAATTTATGATATCTGAAAAGTGAGCCATGTTTTTTTTTTTTAAATCTGGCATAATTGAAGTTATGCAGTTTAACTTATCATTTTATCCATTGAGCCTGTGTTCAGCTGAAACAGGTGTATCTTCCTGGCACAAAACCAAATGAAGAATCAGCTTTTTCTCTGGCCATGATGAAGAAGAGCTAGAATATATGTGGAAGCCAGCATTTACTATAGCAAATGCACCACAGAAAGAAAACAGTCATGTTATTTAAATGGAAAAAACTGTCTTATTCACTAAAATGTTTCAGCTTCTGCAATATGGACAGTAACAGCTATCTAGAAAATGATCATCTGTGGGCACTGCCCATACTGTAGTATAACTGTGTTTTATAATTACCACAGAAACTACAAGGAGTCCCATCTTTTTGTTTCACTGAGTGGGATGAGGGATACCCAAAACACGTTGAAGCCCTGTCCAAAAACTCAGGTCATGGATAGACTCCTGGAAGACTTCAGCATGTGCCTCTAGCCAGCTATTTCCAGGGTAGCTACAGCTGTTTTGATGCCTAAAGTTGTCTAGACCAATCCTGTTTTCCTGAAAACGTGTGTCTCAGCTAGATTCTCATCTCCATTGCAAGAGAACGTTATGTTTAACAAGGAGCTTTGACAGTTTTAACCCAACCCAGGACTTTTCCATTCTTCTGAGCAAAGTAGAATATTTTGCAGAGGTAATTTTTTTTGCAACTTATCCCTTCAGTAGACCAGATCGTCAGCTGAAGTGAATCAGTCTTGGTGCATCTCAATTTAATTGGCAATGCTGTTTTACACCGGCTGAGATTATGCTTCTCTCTAGTTACTTTGTCTCCTGTCCTATTTCTTGTTCTCATCTGATACTCATCTATCCATGGACCTTCCTGCTTACAGTCTAGTAACTATACAGAACGAAATAAAAGTGTAAAGAGATATTACACTCATGAACTGTTTTTATGGGACGTTGCCAAGTGGCACTCAGTGATCAAACTGGGGATCAAGACATAAAATGGCTTTTATATCAACCTCACCTATCTTTCACTCTATAGCTAAGTGCTAAGTGGAACCTCCAGCTCAAATTAGATCACCGTGCTGTATCAGAAACAATGCCAGAAAGAGTCTAGAATGTGTGACTTCTTATTTTCTTGTTTTGTCAGATAAGTACTTTTTGCTCCACAGAGAGCACTGCAGAAACTATTCCACCTTTTCCTATGAGGCAAAGCCTGAGAGAACTAGCACAAACAGCTTTTCAGCTGGAAAGACAGAAAATGCCAAAAAGAGTTAACTTCTTGCTAGACCTTTCTTCCTGCCGAATAATACTCTCTTCCATGTTCTTTAGAAACTAGGTCTCATTTTACGCCTTTGTACTTATCTCCTCAATAATAATATGATTGTTATATCTTAAAGCTCAAAATAATTGGCTGGCCCTCCTTTGAGAGAGAAAACTAGTTTTTTCCAGTAGCTTCTCTGTGGAATCAAATATGTTATTAGTGTAGCATGGAGGCATAGGGGCATAGAAATGTATAAGTATTTTTCATTGATGCTCATCATGAGTGTCCATCTGGTAGTATTTTGATTAAAAGATACAGTGATGTTACACTAGTTTCCAGCTGAAACAAGATCTGTCTATTGATACAAAGGTGAATAGGAAAGAGTGGATCAATTAGTCATGATGTGACTGGGCTGAAACTAGAGTTAGGTTTCAATGTAAAGCGGACACGGAGAAGACATTCCCAGGCCTAAAAATCATCTCAGACAAATTGTCTCCTCTCTATTTCAGGTAGCAAATTATTTCCACATTGCATTTTTCATCTCTAGCCTGTTTATAATTACCGTTACATTTTGGGGAAATAAGTCAACTAAAACCCAGGAAGTGTGTTGCAGAGGGTAGAGTTTCATTTCCCTGATGATAGACATCTTCATGCTTGAAGAGAGACCAGTAAGCTTGCCACCACTATGATTCTTTTGGTTCCTTTGTTCTTTCTTCCTTCCTTCCTTCATTTGATCTCATTAATCTTTAGTCCTTTCTTGTTTGCTTGTATGTGTTCTGAAATTCAGGAACCACCAAGATACTTCCAAGAAACTCCTCAACTTGCAGCTAATAAAATCCTTCCCATGGAAGACAATTGACAGATTTCTCCATTTAATCTGAAAGTCTCTGAGATGTAAATATAAGCCAGTAGGTTTGAGAAACCCACTCAGATAAGTAACTTCAAATTTTACTGCAGGATGTATCTTTAGGTCAAGGACTCCGTGGATCAAAGATGTCTTGAATTTTTACAATGTTTCATCAAAAGTAACACTTGGGTAGAAAGCTTCTTTAAAAGTTTCCTTTGAATTAAATATCACTTGGTTTTCACAATATATTCTCTTGATTACTTAGGATACAAGTAAATAATTTTCTGTTGTATTGCTGTTTTTTTGTTTTTACTAAAATCTGGCTTCTGATGGCACTAATTCAACAAAACCACCAACTTCATGTTCTGTTAATTTCAGTGTCTAGTTGTTTTGAGCTATGGAACAGTTCTGATATAAAAATAAAACTATCTCATTATGGTGTGGGAAGATAAAATAACTAACACTTTCTGTAGGCTTCATAAATAGTTTTTCACAATTCAGCTCTACAGTCTCATGGTCATATTAATATGTTTGTAGTATGCTGTGTGCCGTAAGTGTCCGGTTTTAG
Source organism: Merops nubicus (assembly GCF_000691845.1). Taxonomy (NCBI): domain Eukaryota; kingdom Metazoa; phylum Chordata; class Aves; order Coraciiformes; family Meropidae; genus Merops; species Merops nubicus. Next base: position 1,852 of record NW_008586569.1, on the reverse strand, counting down.
GGGGATATCGCTGAAAGTATCTTACAAACTACATGATTTTTTCCCCCTTTTTACTTCTAAGCTAAAGGTCATTTGTAGGAAGAAGTGATACAAAGTGCAATCAATTTATACTACGTATGTGCTTGGTTCTGCCTGTTACCTATTTACCAGTAACAGACCACCTCTCCAAAACCTAGAAAGGAAATACAAGCTCCTCCCTTCCTGAAGTACAATAAAAACGTAGTTGTACCACTTCCCCTCCATTATAGATCAGAATATACTGAAGTCTGGGAGGGTTTTTTATGTGATCATAAACAGGAAAAGTGAGACCGAAATGTTGCAGAGGTGAGAAGAGTTGGAGTGATGCTGTGGAGACCCTATTGGTAGCCCTTACTGACACACTGAAAGGATCAGGGTTTGCTTTCAGGTGTCATGCCTTGCTGGGCTGCATCCCCTCACTAAGGTGATGTAAGACACTTTCTGGAACTGTCTGCTCTCTTCTGACTTCTTTAGAAGGAGGCTACCTGAACACAAATGTCCTGCTTTCACACACCGCCAGCAAAAGGAAAGACAGTCTCTTTATTCTTGTACCATTACGTAGTGAACCTACGAGCGTAATAAGGTTAAGTCCCAAAGAGAAATGCAATGTTGTTTCTCAAGATCCACTTTTAAAAGCATTTAGAAATTGCCAGTTTTGTAAATTTAATAGTTTTATATAATTTCGTATTTTTAGCTGTGATTTGAAGATTATGCTTTTTGTGTGTGTCTTCCTGAATAAAAAGCCCATCATTTTCCTTTAGTTTTATGAGTAGTTTTGTATGAAATTAGGCAACAGGTTAAAACTAAATGTTTCTAGTGATAAGTGTTAAGGTTTACCACTACAGCAGACACTGATGGAATTATAGCTACCAGAAGGCTTTATTATGACAGATCTGACTAAAGGAAGTAACAACCTGTGAGACATACTGTGTTAAGTGAACACAAATCCTTCTCAGACTAGGATTTTTAGTGATTTTGCAAAATAAGCAAGAGATGATATAGAATTTTTAAAATATTTTTTACATTTTTTTTTTAATCTCTTCAGAGACACCTTGTTAATGTTTCTATCTTTATAAATTTGATTACTGTAACTGAAGTTGGATTATTTTACTTTGTGGTGTACACAATACATTCTGCTTTGCTTATAGCTATCAAGTTTCAGTGTCCTTTAATGCCTGGGGCTTGTGGAACAGAGAATGAGGCAACAGGAGGCAGCCGCATGTGTTATTCACCCTGTCAGAATGTACCCTTGGTAGCTAAGCCCAATCCTTTTGCTCCTGATTAACTCTGTTCAGAAATGTACTTTCCAGCTCCACAAAATGGATAGAAAATGCAAATTCAGAAGGTCTGCCACCTTAGCTTTTATTTTTCTTGAGCTGTTGAGTGACATTGGCATAGCAACAGAGGGACTAAGAACAAAATGAAATGAGTGGTAGTTGATATTGTTGCCCAGCAAGTAATACCTGTGTCACTGCAAATGGTGGGTGAAGGCACTGCAGGATTTTCTAAAAAATATTTAAACTATTTATGTAGGATTTTTGTATAGGTTTAGGAAGTGAAAGAATCCATACTGTGTTCTCTACATCCAAGGACTTCTATCTCTGCAGAGAAATATGACTTTGAAAAGGCATCCAGATTGTTTCTACCCTCAAAAGCACAGACTTCCTTGTATGGGGATCTAAGGCTTTGAAGTGCTGGGGTCTAAGCCCCAAGCCCTGAATCAAAGTTGACATAGAGATGATGTCCACAACCTGAGAGGAGAGAACTTCCTCCTGGTTTTCTCTCAAGACATGCCCAACCTTGGGCAAAAAAACAATTAGGAAATTAACACCAG